>NC_142806.1:58421385-58470353 GCF_049724085.1 Artemia sp. Qi Xiang Cuo | reverse complement strand
GAAAATCATGAAAATGTAACTTTGACAAGTTATACCATAACCATACACTACTGAAATATTCCAACTCTTTCATTTCAACGAAAGAAATTCAAAATTAACTTTTAAATATCATTAAAACTTAACTGTGAAAAGTTAAACCAATACCAAACTTGTCTGAAATATTCAAACTCCTGAATTACAATGAATTACATTAACTATTAACATTGAAAATTCAATAAACTGTATCTGTTACATTTTTAACAACATCCAAACAATACTGAAATAGACAAACTCTTTAATTTCAAGGAAATAAATTCAAAATAAACATTGAAAAATAAAGAAACTGTAACTGTGACAAGTTAGACCACAACACAACACTATTGAACTAGTCAAAAACGTTAATTTACTATAAATAAATTCAAATTAACTTTGAAAAATCAATAAAATGTAAAGTAGACACTTTATACAATAAACATACAATATTGAACTATTTAAATTCTTGCATTTCAACGACAGAAATTCAAAATAAACTTTGAACAATAAGGAACATGTAACTGGGACAAGTTACACAACAACCAAAAGATACTTAAATATTACAACTCTTGAATTTCAATGAAATAAAGTCAAAATGAACATTTAACAATCAATAAAATGTAACTGTGACACGGTAAACCACAATCAAAAACTAATGAAATATTCCAACACTTTAAGTTCAAAGAAAGAAATTCAAAATTACAATTTAAAAATCAAGAAATTTTAAATTTGACAAAGTTAACCCACGAAAACACACTACTTAAATATTCAAACTCGTGAATTTAAAATAAATAAATAAAAATGAAATTTTGAAAAGAAAGAACATTTAAAAGTGACACTCTAAAACAAGAACAAAAACTACGGAAATATTACAACTCTTTCATTTAAATGTACTAAATTCGACATGATCTTTTAAAAATCAATAAAATTTAAATTTGACAATGTAAAACATTAAAAAACACTACTGAAATAGTCAAACGCGTGCATTTAAAATAAATAAATTAAAAATGAACTTTGAAAAATCACGAAAATCTAACTTTGACAAGGTAAACAACGAACAAACACTCCTGAAATAGTCCAACTCTTTCTTTTCAAATAAATAAATTAAAAATGAACTATTAAAATACAATAAAATTAAACTGTGACAGTTTAAACTACTGTAAAACACTACTGAAATATTAAAACTCCTTCATTTCAACGAAAAAAAATCAAATTTAAAATTGTAAAATCAAAAAAATGAAAGTGTTACAATGTAAACCCCAACCAAACACTTCTGAAATATTCCAAATCTTGAATTTCAATTACAGAAATTCAAATTAACTTTGAAAAATCAATAAAATGTAACTGTGACATGGTAAACAACAAGCAAAAACTTTTTACATACTCCAGCTTTGTATTTTAAACTAAATAAATTCAAATTAAAATTTAAAAATAAATAAAAATTAAATTTGACAATGTAAAACACAATCAAGCACAACTGAAATATTCCATCTCTTTCTTTTCAAAGAAATAAATTAAAAATTAAATTATAAATAAAAATAACCTTTAACTGTAAAATTTGTTCCCAAGCTCAAACACTGAAAGTTTACATCTAGATATAATAAACTTTATTAAAGAAATATTAAAATATTAATATCGGTACCAGGTCTATTTTAATCTTTCATCACGACCAACAATATACTTACCGAGTATATCAATTTAATGGAGAAGACTTAACGTCCCATAATGCGTTGAAGATAAAGTAACTATTAACTTTTAAACGTAAAACCTCCAAAACACGCTAGTTAATTAACACTCTTTAATTTAAACGGAAGAAATAAAAAATGAAATTTTAAAAATAATTATAATTTATATATTAGAATTTAACACACTCTCAAACTATACTGAAATATTAAATCTCGTTCATTTATAAGTCATAAATTCAAATTATAATTTTATTATAATTTCAATGTATCTAATAAACTTACCCCAAAAATACCTCAAACATGTACTATACTATAAATATATGATACTATAATTTAATAAAACGAGTAATATTAAGTATTAATACAATTTAGATATTAAACTGTCTAAAACACAAACACACAGATGAACTAGTCAAACACTTGAATTTCAACTAATGAAATTCAAAAAGAACTTTTAATAATCAAGAAAATGTAACTGTGACAAGGTAAACCACAACAACACACTACTGAAATATTACAACTCTTGCATTTCAAAGAATGAAATTCAAAAAGAACTTTGAACAATCAAGAAAATGTAACTTTGACAAGGTAACCCACAACATCACACTACTGATATAGTCCAACTCTTGCATTTCAAAGAAAGAAATAAAAAATTAACTTTTAATAATAACGAAAATATAACTGTGACAAGGTAAACCACGTCAAAACACTACTGAAATATAACAACTCTTGAATTTCAATGAAAGAAATTCAAAATTAAATTTGAAAAATCATGAAAATGTAACTGTGACATGGTAAACCACAACAAAACACTAGTGAAATATTCCAACTCTTTCATTTCAATGAAAGAAATTCAAAATAAACTTTGAAAAATAAGGAAAATGTAACTTTGACATGTTAAACCACAACCAAACACTAGTGAAATATTCAAACTCTTGCATTTCCAAGAAAGAAATTCAATATGAAATTTTAAAAATTAATGTAATGTAACTGTGACAAGGTAAACCGCAACCAAACACTACTTAAAAATACAAACTCTTTCATTTCAAATACATAAATTCAAAATCAACTTTGAAAAATAAAGTGAATGTAACTGTGACAAGGTAAACCGCGACCAAACACTACTGAACTAGTCCAACAATTTCAATAAAATTTCATATCAAAAAAATGACATAATAAAACTACACTAAATTTCACGGTGACCATGATAACCGAATTAACCAACTCGATATATATACAACAAATTTAATTAAAACTAAATATTTAAACATTTAATTAGAAATTTTCATGTCAATTAGAAGCTTAAATTGCCAACGCACAAAAACAATACATTAATATTAAAAATCAATAAAGTAAACGTAATAAATTAAAAATTAACTATGAACAATAATGGTACTTTAACTGTGACATGGTAAACCACAACCAAACACTACTGAAATATTCAAACTCTTGCATTTCAAAGAAATAAATTCAAAATGAACTTTCAAAAATAAAGATAATGTAACTGTGACAAGGTAAACCCCTACCAAACACTACTGAAATATTCCAACTCTTGAATTTCAATGAAAGAAATTCAAAATGAACTTTGAAACATCAAGAAAATGTAACTATGACAAGGTAAACCGCAACCAAACACTACTGAAATATTCCAACTCTTGCATTTCAACGAAAGAAATTCAAAATGGACTTTCAAAAATAAAGCGGATGTAACTGTGACAGGGTAAACTACAACATCACACTAGTGAAATATTCCAACTCTTGCATTTCAAATAAAGAAATTCAAAATTAACTTTGAAAAATTAAGTTACTGTATCTGTGACAGTTTAAACAACAACATCACACTAATGAAATATTCCAACTATTGCATTTCAAAGAAATAAATTCAAAAAGAAATTTGAAAAATCAAGATAATTTAACTGTGACATGGTAAAACGCAACAAAACACTCCTGAAATATTACAACTCTTGCATTTCAAAGAAAGAAATTCAAAATGGACTCTCAACAAGTAAGGGAATGTAACTGTGACAGTGTAATCTACAACATAACACTAGAGAAATATTCCAACTCGTTCATTTAAACGAAAGAAATTCAAAATGAACTTTGAAAAATTAAGGGACTGTAACTGTGACATGGTAAACTACAACAGCACACTACTGAAATATTCCAACTCTTGCATTTCAACGAAAGAAATTCAAAATGAACTTTGAAAAACCAAGAAAATGTAACTGTGACAAGGTAAACCTCAACCACAAACTACTGAAATATTAAGACTCTTGCATTTCAACGAAAGAAATTCAAAATGGACTATCAAAAATTAAGTGAATGTAACTGTGACAGGGTAAACTACACCATAACACTAGTGAAATATTCCAACTCTTTCATTTCAAAGAATAAAATTCAAAATTAACTATTAAAAATTAAGGGTATGTAACTGGGACATGTTAAACTACAAAAACACAATAATTAAATATTCAAACTCGTGCATTTAAACGAAAGAAATTCAAAATGAAATTTGAAAAATAAAGAAAATGTAACTGTGAAAATTTAAACCGCACCCAAACACTACTGAAATATTCCAACTCTTATATTTCAATGAAAGAAATTAAAAATGAACTTTTAAAAAATCAGACGTTGGGAGGGGGGAGGGGCCAGGGGCAGGGGGTCGTTCTGTGTCTCAATGCACAAAAAAAGTATAAAAAATGATGAGGGAATGGGGGGGGGAGGGGGGAGGAGGAGGAGGAAGGAGGAGGTGGGAGGAGGAGGTAGAAGGAGGAGGAGGAGGAGGAGGAAGGAGGAGGAGGAGGAGGAGGAGGAGGAGGAGGAGGAGGAGGAGGAGGAGGAGGAGGAGGAGGAGGAGGAGGTGGGAGGAGGAGGAGGGGGGCCGGGGGAGGGCCTTTGGGGCACAGGGAGGGCCTTTGGGGCACAGGGAGGGCCTTTGGGGGCCTGGGGGACATTTGGGGACCGGTGGTTGGCCTTTGGGACCCCGTTGGTCCTTTGGGAGCTCGATGGGCCTTTGGGGGGCCCGGGGATGGCCGTTGAGGGTCTGGGGTGGGCCTTTGGGGGTGCCGGTGGCCCTTTGGGAGCTTGGGGGACCTTTGAGTGTCCGGGGGGGGGGCAGTTGGGGGGCTGGGGGACCTTGGGGGCCGGGTGGAGGGCCTGGGGGCGCCCGGGGGACCTTGGAGGACCGGGGGGCTTCCTTCGGGGTGGGGGTAGGAGGATTGGAACCCTTTGGGGTTGGGTTAGAGGACCTCACAACACTGTTCAAATGGAACTTGTGTATTATAACGACCACAGAGTTTCACCATTAAATTCTCTTCTAAAATCTCTTCAAAAATATTCTTTTAAAATGTCTCTATCTGTTTTGCCGAAATAGTTCCATTACCTGTCTAAAACGGTTTCGCCCAAATAATCCCTAAACGCAAATTCAGCGTGTTCCTGTGTTATTGGCATCTCTGTGCTAATGCATTTCAAATTAATAGGAAACCTTCTCGCGCGCTAAAACAATTCATCTCTAAGATGTTTCTAGCCTAATTGTGTCCATGGCCTTTGGTTATTAATATCCTTTGGAGTTTGACCAGTAGAACTGTACACGAGGCAAAGACATTCATGACCTGGATCTATTCCTGGAAAAATGTTTCTATGTGAAAATTTTTAAAGTCTGACAGATGATGTCATTGATTGATTGATCTGTCAAGAAAGGGAAATTAATTTGTTGTTTCTAAGTGGAATTATTGATTCACGATAGGTGAATTGAGTTCGACAGCACAGGTGTTCTGACTCGTGACAGCACCATGTGGTTTATGGCATGCACTTGTCCAAAAACAACAATAATGAATAAATCACTCAGGCCTAAAGATTAAAGAAGCCTTAATGTTTCTTAATTCCCCCCTTCATGAATCAATAATTTCACCTAGCGATTATGTAAAACAATTTCTCAGGTGCTACTCGTGACAGTCCTAAAGATTAAAGAAGCATTAATGTTTCCTAATTCCCTCTTCGAGAATCAACAATGTCCCCGCCGATTATGCAAATCAATATCTCAGGTTAAGCTAACCAAACAACAATGAAGCCATGTTTGTTTCATAATTCCCCCATCGTGAATCACTAATTTCCCCTAGCGATTATGTAAATCACAGGTTAAAGAAGCCTTAATGTTTCATAAGCCCTTCTTCGTGAATCAATAATGTCCCCGCCAATTATGTAAATCCAGTTCACAGTTTATGTTATCCAAACAACCCAGATGAAATTTGTGTATCTTAAGTACCCCAGTCCGCAGACCTAAGATTAAAGAAGCCTTAATATTTCTTAATTCTCCCCGTCGTGAATCAATACTTCCCCCTCTCGATTATCTAAATCAAGTTCTCAGGTGCTATGCTCGTGACTCAATAATTCCCCCATCGATTATGTAAATCGCCCCTCATGTCATTCGCACGTGGCCAAACAACAACAGATCGATTGACCTTGACACACCCACCCGATTAGACTCGATCGATAATCCTTGAATAAATTATGTCCCGTCAGCATTAAACTAAATTGTAGATGGCAGCAGGGGTGAGGGTCAGGAGTAGCACCTCCCCCTCTACTCTTGTCTGCACGTCAAAAAGTCGAATGTCGCTTATGTTTATACTTGTTTAAATGTTCTCCGGAGCCCTTGTATCTTGGTCCGGCTTTGTATAATGGTTGAGATCGGGAATGATCATACTGTATTAGGTTTATATACAGTGGCCATAACCCTGCAAACAGATCCGACTAAGAACTTAGTTGGCTGTCACACTACGTAAGGAATTTTATGTGCTCGGTGGTTAAGTTATGATAAGTCCTTTCACACAAGGATAACATAAAAATTCATAAGACCATCATAATCGTCGTGTTAAGTCCTCACAATCATCATAAGAAAACTATTCAATAATTAAAAATGTGGAATAGAGACAGAGATTCAAGCTCCGACCAAGCGTGAAATCCTTTCTAGGAAAAGTTCATTAATTTGTCTTCAATATTTATTATTTGTTCATCAAGAAATTCTATTTGGTTGCTGCTATGTTAATTATTATATAACGTAATGTAGATTACGTAACGTAAAATTCTATGTTGACTTGGATTCTACTCGGCACTGCCTGTGTTACGAAAAAAATTTGCTCCTTACCATTGCAAAACTTGACATAAAGTCTAAGTTATGTAAGAGTGAATGGTGCTAGGGTGTAGTGTTAAAGAACCCTATCAAGGCATTTTTATAGTGTGATGTAGATTACATAGTGTAATGCATGTTCTTATTTTAGGCTAGTTTGGAGGCATAATTTATTTATGCATCAAAAAAATTAGGTCTATGCTGAAGTATTAAAATAATGTCTTGCATTGCACTGAAACGTGGACACTGCGTCGACCGTGGACACAGTTTCAGTCACTACGTTGGCATTATCATAAGATTTTTACCCTCCAAATTGCATAAGAAATAGGTGTTGCTAACGAACTGGACAGAACTGATTTGTATCTAAGAAGTGTTGTTGAAAGCTAACAAAAAGGAA
Source organism: Artemia sp. Qi Xiang Cuo (assembly GCF_049724085.1). Classification (NCBI taxonomy): domain Eukaryota; kingdom Metazoa; phylum Arthropoda; class Branchiopoda; order Anostraca; family Artemiidae; genus Artemia; species Artemia sp. Qi Xiang Cuo. The sequence goes on along the minus strand of NC_142806.1, from coordinate 58,463,134 downwards.
AGTATTGTCGGTCTTGTGATTTTGTTTTTGAATTACTCCGTACGACAAATTAACAAGACAACACGTGCATTGCTTCATTTTTGATGGTTTTTCCATGCCATATCTGCCTGCGAATATTACAATTTTTCGCAGCACCAATGCGAATGAACGATTCGGATCAGAGAATCGGCTCTTAGATGTATTAGTATGCTGCTGGTGTCAAGTAACTTTATTGAAACTAAAAAACATTAAGTACAAAGGTACTGCAGATTGTAACGCTGATTCGAATAGAAAAAGCCGCATGTAAAAATTCCTCGACCTTCTTCTGGAATTATGTTTTTAGGTTGTGCACAATAAAGCAAGGTCTCTAAATTTTGACTGCAGAACCCTTGTGATTTTTAATTTATTTGGCAGCTCCGCATTTTCTAACTGCATTCATATAGCATTATGGTTTTTCAGATCCCTTAGGAGTTGCGTGAGGGACCCTGAAGTGCCTCGTGGACTACCGTTTCCGAGTTAATCAATTTCAAATTTATTTGACGTTCATGCAGCAAATACAGCATAGTTATGCAAATATTTCTAAAATTTAGTATTATTATTGTTAATAGGTTTAAAGGCTCGGAAACAGGAAGTTTTTATTTCTTTATACCTGCTTGTTTATTATGTTTTTTTGTATCAGTTTTGTATATGGCTTTGCCAGCTTTGATAGACATGTATATACATACATATATATACCGGGAGCCCGGTGGTAAAAATATATTTTGTTGGGGTTGTTTGACACTTTGTCCCCGAAGGATTTGAACCCCTCCCCCTCATAAAATCTGACTGTTTAGTGCAAATGTTTTAGCTTCTGTTGCTTCTTATGATATCATGTTTAGCTTCTGTTTAGCATTATGTTTAGCTTCTTATGATATCAAGTTAACAATGTCGAGACGAGCTTTGATCACATCAAAAAATTAAATAGTGTACAACGGAGTGTCGATCACAGTCCCTCCCCAAGTAATTCCTCCCTTTTAATCCTCCCTTTTATGTATGAACAAGTATTTTTGTTTTTTCAAATTTTCTTTTTTCAGGTTTCCGAGAAGATGGATGCAAACACAAGTTAAAAAAAGAAAATTAACCACACAAGTTCTAGTGACCTTTTACTAGTCAGAATCCTCTTTTTATTTCTTATATGGAATATTTTGTTGTAAAAATGTATTACATATATATTTTGATAGTTATTTTGGCTTATCAATATTAGGGGAAAAGTATAAAACCTCTTTGGGCCAATCTTAAAGAAGGAGTCTCCTTTATCCCCCCTTCCAGCTAACTCATATATTGTTCAAAACGAAAGGATTTCCCTCGAAAATTAGTAAAATGTGGCCTAAAAAATTTCCTATTTTCGTTTTTGTCACCTTGTAAAGTCTTAACGAAAAGTGTAGAGTGTGCGGCACGAATAACCAGATGGAAGCTACATGGATAGGAAGAAGAAGACCACCACGAATAGACACCACGTTCACCTGACCTAATGTCAGCAATTTTTTTTTATGTAGAATACATTGAAAAATAAGGTTCACAATCATAAGCTGAAAACACTTCAAAAGTAAAATAATGCTATTTTGGATAAATTTCATGAAATTGCCATTGAAATACGTCAAAAAGTAAACGTGTTGGTGGTAGAGTTGAAACTTGTTAAAGATAGAGTTAAAGACGTGTTAAATGTCGGATCGTTTGTAAGTTTTTTCTTCAATTTCTTAAGTTTTCCTAAATTCTTTTATTTTGATTTAATTCATTTAACACACTATTAAACTGAGCATGCTTTTATATAGCCAAATATAATATTTTGTTAATATATTACATAAATCTATTAACCCGAGGTAATGCATTCATGCTCGAAAAAAGGATAATCAAAAAGGCTTAAATGAACAAAACTCAAGTCTTTTGATTATCCCTTTTTTCGAACATGAATACATAGCCATAAGTTAATAGAGTTATGTAATATATTAACAAATTATACTTATTATCCAGATAAACTCGATTTTGTTAATTACTAGGATGAAATAATAAAGAAACTATACATAATTAGATAGCCTATAAAATTTAAAAGGACGTTACTTACGCACACCCAGTTTTTTCTAGGTATTACTAATGTCAGAAAAAAACGTTTCTAACGGCGGAAACCTTGACAAATTTCTTATTAAAATAAAATTTTAATAATAAAATTATTAAAATATTATTTAAATTAAATAATATTTAATAAATATTACAATTATTATTAATAAAATTTAAAAAATAAAATTAAATTAATACAATTTAAATAAAATAAAATTATTTAATAATAAAATTATTAAAATTATTAAAATAAAAATAATAAATAAAATTTTAATAGACACGCTAGAAAAATGGCATCTAAGCTTGCAAAAATGTTTGCTTAGTAGGTACAAGCATTACTGTTCATTGTCTTTTTGAGCTTTGTTTTCCTTTTTTACAATCCTAAAACCATTTTTCTTGTGTTTACAATCGTCACAACCATTTTTCTATTGTTTATTAAGACGCTTCGTTTCAGATGCCACCCAGTTTTTAAATGTCCATCATTATATTATAAACACAATATTGTTTTCATGGCATATAAATGATTGTAAAAAAAAGAAAAACATTATTACAAACCCGTGGATCTATTATTTCAGTATATGGTTCAAATTTCAATACATGTTATTGAGCCAATAATACGACACTTCATGTTTTCAATAAGTTTATCTACAATAAAAACGTGGCATTTTAGGGTAAAATTCTGTAAGAGGAAATATTTTAGGGTGAAAACGATGTGCTCTAGTGATTTCTTGCAGTGAAAATATATTACACGGAACAATTTAAATAGTTGCATTGGTCGACTTATGGCAATTTCTGACAAAATCATAGAACGGTCTCTTGGCCTACAGAAAAGGTCATGAAAACGATGCGGTGTTTATTTTGTATGAGGGATATTTGAAAACTGAATGGCATCTGAAACAAAATGTGTTGGTAAACAATAAAACATGGTTGTCATGATTGTGAACAAAGGAAAAGTGAACAAGAAAACAAGAAAACAAAGCTCATAAACAATGAAATCCAAGAGTGGCAAGCTCAAAAGAACCAATCTATTTCCTTGAGGTTTTACTCCCGACCTAGAGAGTGTTGAGGGGAGGAAGTATTTTTCAAATTTGGGTTGAATAGAGATGATATGAAGAATTTTTTTTTGGTCAGGGGGGATAGTTTAGATTTTGGAGAGAAGATTTTTTTTTTTTTTGGAAAGTTCAGGTTAGCGACTGGCCCTTCATTTTTCCCGATTTGTGGGTGTGCGAACAAGAATCTTTTTCATTTTGTATCTGAGTGCGAAGAGCTGTCTGAGTTGCGGAACGAATGTTTTGGAAGAGTGTCTGGGACGAGTATCTGGAGACTACTGGAGAGTTTTTGAGACGAGTGTCTGGAGAGTGTTTGAAAGAGCGTCTGGGAGACACTCTTCCAAATAGAGTGTTGTTTAATTGAGCTGGTGTCTGAGAGAAAGGCATGTACTACTAAACAGTTGTGTAAGTTTCTTCGCTCAGGGGCTAAACATAGGGAATCATGGGGCTAAACATAGGGAATTATGTTTGAGGGGATAGTATGTTAAGGTCCTTAGGAGTTGAGTTTTGTTATGGTTGCTGTTTGTTGGTTATTTTGCTCTTCAAGCTTTGCTTGTAGTTGTATTTTGTGTGTTGCTATGGCCCGCAGGCTTTTGTAATAAAATGTTATCTTAAGACAGTGAACAGATATATTTTTCCTCAAAAAGAAATATTTGTACTGGGTGAAAAACTTTTTTTTAAGATGTCTGAAATTTTCATCGGTGTTTCCTGATTCTTACGGGAACCAGGATCCAGAAATCTTTTGCAAGTTTTTAGAGTCCTTTAAATTAAGAGAGATTTCTACGATAGAGAATAAACTGTGATGAACAGCAAGAAGCACTGACGAATCCAGGGGGAGGGTGGGGGGACCCCAGACCCCTCCCGAAATTTTTTCTGGTGCTCTTTTCCCCTTTTTCACTCTTTATTTTAGAATAAATTTGTCAATTTGGTCAAATATTGGCACCTTCGTCACATTGCCCCCCCCCCCCAAGATTTTCTCATTGGCGCCCTTTTCACTTTGGGCCTCCCACAAGATTTTGCTCTAGATCCGCCCCTGGAAAGAATGAACAAAGCAAGGGATTTGTTTTTAAGAAAAGAAGAAAAAAACAAAAGACCAAGTTCAAACTTGTGGCGTTTAAATGATTATAAAAAAAACAGATTTCCTGATTCTTAGTTCCAAACAGAATCCAGGTTTCTTTCGAAACTTTTTAGGGTTTTTTAAATTAAAATGATAATGGTACTATATCAAAATAAATTGTGACAAATAAAAGAAGGAATATTAAAAAAAAATCAAAGAATAAAATTCAAACTTCTAGCCTTTATAGACCATTTCCACTAATGTATAATCAAACTCAAAACCAAAAAGTGTACCGGTCACTTTTTCGGAAAAATGTTCCGAAAAAGTGACCTTTTTCAGAAAAGTGTCCTTTTTCGGGCATGTTTGTTTCAATACTGTAAATTTACCATAAGGAATCATTCATTATTAGGACTTGAACCCCGAAACTACAGGATACTACGGAGGACTTCTAGATTTCATAAGACATAAAGTTCCATAAAAAATCGATTTATATTAAAATAAAAAAGTAAAATATGATAGAAGGTACCAGTCCCTCATCTTTCGTCTGTTTAAACTATGGTTTGCCCTTCGGTAAACAGCGTAGGGATTGAAAAAGAAATTTAGGATTTGAACAGTAGTTTTTACAAATATTATTACTATTTATTGGCATGTCGTAATTTGTGCATCAAAGGTTGAGGGGATATCATCCCGCGCAAATATACAGTAATCTTGCTCATCTTAAGCTTTAATTACTTTTAAGCTTTATTTAGCCTAAGCACTTCTATTTTCACCCAAAATACTTACCACTTTTTCGGAGGAACTTTTAAAGAAAATAAATTTAATCCTATTATTTTCACAAGCATCTGAACTTGCTTGTGCTTTTAATTTAGAAAACTATTTTCCTACAAAATCTACTGAAAGCCAGAGAAAATTTACTCTTTTTTTTGACAAACCTGGAGTTAGGCAACTAAATTACCCCCCCCCCCCCCCAAAAAAAAGTATCCAAAAGATTTGATTGGATGTTTTAATATTCTAAAAAGGGAATGGATCAGCGGTTTAAAACTTTTATGTCCGAAATTTAATAGTTCAATTTTCGTTTAGAATACAAAAGATACAATCCAAATTAAGATAGAGAAAAATTGGAAGATCGAATGGAAACTAAAATAATTGAAAAAATTGAAGCAAATTTCAGGAAAAGAATAATTTTTGAATTCCTTTCCTTTTGCTATTTTTAATACCACGCACAAATACTTCTGTTTCTAAGAAACAGTTTTGTAGAGCGAGTACTGCGACAATTATTAAGAGTTGTCACGTCGTCCAATCAATTCCAAAAACGTTTGCATATTTTTTACATCACTTGGCTTATCTTTATTATATTTTTTTTTCATGTAGCATCGCTTGGATGTCAATCTCTTTTACTATATACAGTTTATGATTTTCTTAAGTTTTCAGTCTAAAAGTAAACGTTTTGGGACTTCTTATACATCATAAAAAATTATCCTATTCCAAGTTTTAATCTTTTGCAAAAATACACTAATCTTTAAAATCTTGTAAGTTATTCAAAATATTTACCGTTCTACCCTACAAAGTGTAAAACGTACATCTTTAAGGGTAAATAATTATCTTTATTGTTCCCGCTCAATTTTCGAAATAGATCCTACAAATCTTGGTAACTACGACACTTGCTGTAATCATTGTAGATTATAAAATTTGCACAGTCCAAAAATCTAGCCTTTGGAGCAGTTTTCATGCCTTATAGCAAGAAAATGATGAAAACTAAAAATAATTTTTTGTACCTTAAAAAAAAAAGAAATTCTGTGACAATTTTTTTTTTTTTTAATACTGGTAGACTCAACTGAAAAAATATCTACTTCCATTTTCCATCTTCTAAATTTTTATTCAACAAATTAAAATAACTTAATTTTTTTCCCCACAAAAGATAACAAATATATAGAAAAATTTAAACCAACATTATTTTCCTTTCTAACTCGGGAGTCATCAAAAAAAAAAAAAAAAAAAAAAAAAAAAAAAACAGTTTTTTGAGTTTTTTCAGACTCAACTGAAAAAATATCTACTTCCATTTTCCATCTTCTAAATTTTTATTCAACAAATTAAAATAACTTAATTTTTTTCCCCACAAAAGATAACAAATATATAGAAAAATTTAAACCAACATTATTTTCCTTTCTAACTCGGGAGTCATCAAAAAAAAAAAAAAAAAAAAAAAAAAAAAAAAAAAAAAAAAAAAACAGCGCAAAATCACTTAAAACGCAAAAGTTAGACCCGATTTTCTAGCATAGGGAAAATAGCATTGGCCACAAATAAAGATGATTAGCCTTAAAGAGATTAAGATCTGTTAATTCAAGTTTCAACACCAGTTGGTGAAGAGAAGAGCACAATGCATGCGGATGCACAATGCATCCGCTTTGTGCACGAATAAATAGAATACAACGAAAAAAGACATAACTTTAGAAAAATAAACAACACAACAGACGAAATGACCCTGGGGGGGGGACAAAAAAGAGGAGCAGTGATCTGAATTCAATAGCAATTGAAAACCAAATCTAAAATTCACCAGTTCCAGCAAAAATATATACGAGATCCTTAAAGGATTCTTAAATTTAGTTATTTTTCTTGTGCCAAATTAGATTTAGCACCTGAGTGACAATCTAGTCTTTTCTGTTTTAACTCCATTAAAATGATGCTGTTTGGAATTGACGTGGACAGAGGAAACGGAAACCCCAACTATAGCCAATATGTCATAGGAATACTTTCCCGTGATTAAATCTCATAATACTGCATTGTCGTTGCCAGGTATTTCCAGAGACGACAATTCACGAAAATATTGGGGGGATTTTATTTTATAAAATCTAAGGGAAGATTTTACTTTTCGATTTCATTAACGAAACCACCAAAAAAGGGGTATCTTTCAATAAAATACCAAAAATGAATTTTTTGACATCAAGAGGGAGAGAAATGCTCCCACCCCCACAATTAACACCAATGAGCATTCTACTGCCTAATTCTTACTGGGTTAGTCTGATTTATCCTGCGGGATCATTTTTGGAAATCACCTACACCAGGTGACACAGACCAAGCGCAGCGGAAGTGTGCAAGCTAGGCAGAAACTGTGCCAAGCGCGGCAGAAACTGTGCAAAACGTGGTGGAACTGTGCGACGCACGTGGCGTTCTGAGATATACATCATGTGGCGGAAAGTGGGGGCCCTTTACCTCTTATTCCTTTCTTTTCATACATCTTGCGTACACCAAGAAGTCAATCAACCTTGTCCAAGAACAATTGACATTCTGCAACACATTGATTCCAGATTTGATATCACAAATATCACAATCTGAATATGAACTTAGTGGGTTTAGTGGGGTATAAAATGGGTATACGGTATATAAAAGTATATGAAAGTGGGGCCCCTTACTTCTAATCTCTTCCTTTTCATAAATCTTGCGCAAACCGAGAAGTCAATCAACCTTGTCCAAGAACAATTGACATTCTGCAACACATTGATTCCAGATTTGATATCACAAATATCACAATCTGAATATGAAATTAGTGGGTATAGTGGGGTATAAAATGGGTATGCGGTATATGAAAGTATATGAAAGTGGGGGCCCCTTACTTCATATCTCTTCCTTTTCATACATCTTGCGCAAACCGAGAAGTCAATCAACATTGTCCAAGAACAATTGACATTCTGCGACAAATTGATTCCAGATTTGATATCACAATCTGAATATGAACTTATCAATAAAAAAATAGAACTCCACCAACGATTCATCAGTAAAAATCCAAGCCCAACAATCCAATATATAATTCCACAATTCCATCATCAATGTAGAAGCCTTTATAGGGACAAGAAAGTGGATTGAATGAGCCTTGCGAAATGTTTATTGTCTGAAAAGGTTATTAATTTCACAAGAGAGCTAAGACAACTGGAAGGAAGACCCACATATAACTTATGCCGAGAATTCGCACTAAATGCGATAAAGAATCGACAAGGATGTTGCAATTCCGTACAAAAATCGCATAAACAAACAACTTCTAGAGACAAACAGGATATGGCCAGAAATTCATGTTTACCAAACTAACAATAACACTAACTTCTGAAATAGTTATTGTCTTCATAAAGAAGTTGTTTATATCACATGGGGAATGCGACAAATATTGAGGAAAATCCGAATTTTATCGCACGCAGAAATTTGCAGCAATTATAACAAAATATCGACAACGAAGTTGGAATTCATTACATGAATCGCATAATCATTCGACTTCTAGAGGTATACAGGATATTGCTGGAAGTTCGCGTATACAAGCCTAACAATAGTATTGAGTTACGAAATTATTGTTCTTTCCATAAAAAGTTTATTATTTCACACGGGTATTGCAACAGATGTTGAAGACAATTCGACTTTTATCTTTCGTAAAAAATTCGCAGCACATGCGTTGAGACATATGCTGCAGTTCCGTACAAAAATCAGTTGAACAATCGACTTCTAAAGACAAATAGAATATGGCCAGAAATTCGCGTATACAAGACTAGCAATAACATCAACTTCTGGAACGGTTAATGTCTCCATTAGGTTGTCAATCAAGTTAATAACGCGTTAATTATTTATTTCACACCGAGACTGCGACAAATGTTGAAGAAAATTCGAACTTTGACGCGTGCGGAAGTTCGCTATATATACCATCAAGTATCGACAATAACGTCGCAATTCAGTGTAGAATTTGCATACACAATCGACTTCTAAAGATAAACAGAACGTAGACGAAAATTCACGTGTACAAGACGTGCAACAGTATTATGTTACGAACTGGTTATTGTTTCTTTAAAAAAAAGCTGTTAATTTCGGATATGGATTGCGAAAAATGTTGAAGACAGCTCAAATTTCGACGCCTGCAGAAATTTGTTTTATATATGATGTAATATCAACAACGATGGTGCAATTCGGTGCAAAATTCGCATATACAATCGATTTGTAAAGGTAAATAAGATATCGGTAAAAATTGACGTATACAAGACGTGCAACAGCATTAAGTTACAGGTTATCATTTCTGTAAAAAAAAAGGAAAGCTATTTAATTCGCACATGGACTGCGACAACTAGATCAGGAGCAGAACCAGAATTTGTATTTTTTAGGGGGGAGAACAAAATCTGGTCTCTCCTATTGTAATTTTCATCCCTTCCCCTGTAATTATTTTCCCTGTATTATTATTTTCACCCTTTCACCCATTTACCCTGTAATTAGTGAAAATTTCGACCTTGAAGGGGGGGGGGGGCATGTGTCGCTTGCCCCCTGGATCTGCGCATGTGCTCTATGATATTGCATCTACAAATTTGTAGCATATACGAAGAAATACTGATAAGTACTGTACGAAATACTGTATCCCCACCATCCCCATCGGTTCGCCAGAAGAAGCCTCAATATAGATGCAGAGGCCAAACGGGACTTAAGTCAGTAAGTCGAAAGCGAAAGAATATCAACGATGATGTGGCAGGACATTCATATCTACATGATTAGCAATAATACTAACTATGAAAGAAAGTTTTATTCATTCGTTTTTGAGAATACAGTATATATTTAAAACTTGTTTTTAGAACAGATAGATATATTCAAAACTTGTTTTTAGAACAGATATCTCGCAAAAGGCGAACGGGGCTGTAAATAAGGAGGGCATGAAGTATCTCTGTGTGTTGAATACAAATATACTCGTAGCTTTCCAAAATGAGCGATACGAATTGAGCAAATTGCAATACGAATTGAGCAAATGAGCAAATGAGCAAATGAGCAATACCTATTAAAATCCTTTGTCTATTTTAGTTTATTGCGTTAACTCTGCAAAAACTAAAGAATAGATTAAAAGCCAAAATAGTTGTACCTAACATTTCCTTGTATTTAAAAAAAAGGTTAAAATTCTAAAAAAAAGACATTTTCTTTTAACCCCTCCCCTTTTTGAAGAAAGGAAACTGTACAAAATCGGGTAAAAAATTAAATAGTATAATAATACAAAATTTTGATATTCACTGTTCAATTTGTTGGGCTTGTATGACCTATCTAAAGGACTTGATTTTTCTACGCTGTCATTTCAACATTAGATCAAGTTTCCTAGAGAAGGGGGAGGGTGATTGAGTATATCCTAGTGGAAGAAGCCCTAGGGAAAAAGAACTTAAAAGAAGAAACGTCAAACATTTCCTTATATATACTACAAATAAAAAAGGAAACTTTACAAACTCGGGAAAAAAAAAAATTAACTGTTCAATTGAATTGACTTGTATGACCTGTTGTATGACCATCTTAAGGGCTTCATTTTCTGTGCTATTATTTTAACATTGGATTATGTTTCATAGAGAAGGGAGAGTGTGGTTGTTCAGTGGAAAAGTGGAAAAGAACTTAAAAGAGGAAATGTCTAACCTTTCCTTATATATACTACAAATAAAAAAGAAACTACAAAATCGGAAAAAAAAAAAACAGACACAAAATATTCACTGTTCATCCTGTTGGACTTTTATGACCTGCTGTATGACTCATCTAAAGGGCTTGATTTGTTTATACTATGACTTTAACATTGGGTTGTGTTTCATAGAGAAGGAAGAGTGTGGTTGATTATATCCTAGGAATAAGCCCTAGAGGTAAAGAACCTAAAGAGCAAGAGTCTAACGTTTACTTATAATTGCTGCAAATGAAAAAAGGAAACTTTAAAGATTCGGCTTTAAAATAATAAAAAAAAACATAAAATATTCATTGTTCAATTTGTTGGACTTGTATGACCTGCTGGTGTTGTACGCCGACATCCCCTTGCTGATTGGCAGTCTGTAAGATAACCTGTTGACCTTGAATCAAATTACCAAGTTGCATTCTAATGGCTTGATGCTGTTGAGGAGTCAACTGGACCTGTTGGAAAATAAATTCATCTTAAAGCGTCTTTTACGTGGTCAACATTAATGTTAATTATTTTTAACTGAACTATTGTGCAGAATTCAGATGAATTATACAGAAAAGCTAGAAAAAATTAAAAAAAACGTGATTTCTATGGGGGACATCCCTGGAATCAACCAAAAAGGTTCAGCTTTCTGCATTGGGGAAACACTAACGAACATAGTCAACCAAACTATAAGCCTGTGAAGATGGACAAAACAAAGAGAAAATGAGAGATTATTTTCGTATACTTTTATGGTAGAAAATGTACCTTAATATTATTGGTTTACATATCTTAGTTATTTTTGCAATAGATTATTCCTTGAAGATTATGCCTTTAAAAATTTTTTTTTAATATTGTGAAATTTTGAGTCACTCGAGAGATCGACAAGCTAGATACCACAGGATTGGTTCTCTTGTGTGAAATTTGAAGCAAAAAAAGAAGAAAAATACAAACAGTCCCACTGTTTTGACCCTGTTTGACCCTGTTTTAACACAACGGATTGATGCTCTGCCTGGCTATACGGGGCCGAGGATCGATCCCCGCTGATGCATAGTTGGGCAACAGGCTTGTTATACAAAAAAGGATCCAGCAACTGAAACGTCGGTTCAAAGCCCTATGTGGCAGCAACGGCTCAGGAGGTTCTTAATCCCTTTTTTATTCCCCTGTTTCTCTAAGACCGAACTAACAGAGACCAAAATTGATGTACTATTGAGACTTGAAAGAAGATCAGACTTGAGAGATTACAGAGACTATCTGCAAGTGTGAACAGATTCTAGGCATCATCATTTCCCTGAGTATGGATAGAAAGATTTATTTTCCAACAAAATAATACAAATCATAGAATAAATAAAGGACAATAATCCCGCAAAAGGCTCCATGGCCTGAATAGTAGAGGAAACATACAAATACCATCTAAATACTAACTCATTAACAATAAACGCAAAAAGAGAAAGACTAACAGAGGGAGAGACACAGAGAGAGACAGAGACAGAGACAGAGAGAGAGAGAGAGAGGGAGAGGGAGAGAGAAATAGAAAGAAAGGGAGAGAAAGAGAGTGGGAAAGATTTAAACATTATTCTCAACATTTATTCTGAAACCAGGGCAAAACTAGACCAACCCTAATGGCACCCAAAAATCATAATAAAAACAAAAAATATTTACAAGTCTTTTGAAATGCCAAACAAGTGGGATTCTCGAGCCAAAACTGAAGATGTATTGTGAATAAAAAACATATCATTGTCTTGGATAAAAGCCTCTTTGTTTTGCCTGTTGTTGTGTTTAAGATAGAAATGCAGTGTGGTCTTCGTTGTTATTTCGGAAAGGTGTTCCCATTGTATATAAATAATATAACAGTAAGATCATGGCTCAGTGATTTTTGACTACTACATTCTCGGCACGTATAAACAGTTCCTGCCATTTAATCTGTCATTAGTGGTCCAGTTTATATTACCCTGGAACGCGTATTTTCGCAGAAACTTTTTCAAAATGCCTTTGAAACCAACTCGAGACTTCGAAACCTACTTGTAATTCCTAAAAACATCTAATATTAATATTGCGCGACTAATTACCGATTTTTATATATGTATTAGAATAAATTAATTTAAGATAAGATTCTTCAAAATTCAGCACTACACAATCGCAATCCAGTTTCGCGCTTAGGCGAAACCGAATTCGTCTAAACTTGACTAATACTGTGTGTCAATAAGCCTAATGCTTGCGGATACGTTATATCGAGTAAGTGACTATCGGTTTAGCGGATTATACCGGTTCAGATAAGGAATGATCATACTGAATTATATTTATATGCAGTGGGTGTTTCACAGAAAATGATACACAACTAAAGGATAAGAATAAGACTTTACGGTTGAAGTAAGTGGAATTGACTACGATCATTTTCAATGTTTATCGCGCAATTCAATAATAATGCTAATAAGAACTGCTTATTAATTGATTAATCACAATATTAAGCTTAAACACCAAGTTGTCTGCACTATTTTTCATCGCGCCATGCCCATTGGAGGCGTGGAGAAACAAAAGTATATACGGAGAGGCAGATTTAGGCTTGGAGGTTATTTTTCCTATATTTCGTATATCTACAATAGATAGTAGGTAAACCCTATTAATTCTACTTAAAAATAGAATTAGTCTTCAAGTTTTTACTGGAAGTGATTTCTGATAAGTTAGAAATTCCTGCAACCACTACACTGGAAAGAATTATGAGAAGTTAATAACTTTTCTCAAAGAAACTAAGCAGTATAATTTACAAACAGATTAAAGGCTAAGTTATTAATTAACAAAATTAGAAATGCTCAGAAACTTAAGTTCATCCAGCAATTTTGAGCTACATGGAGCAGAAACTATTTTAACATCTTAAGACTAAAGACTAGATAATTACATGCCATTCCAGACAGTTTCGAAGAGAAGGATTGCTTCAGTAACATGTTCTGTTAAAGTACGGAAAACATCAAAATAAAGAACATTTTTCGCACGCTAGACTTAGTCTTATATCCGTTTCGGATACGAGTAATCGGAATGTAGTTGAAGTCACCAGTTATTCTCAAGTCTCCATATATTAAAAGTAAACATAACAGATGTTATTTCGTAGAAGGAAAATTTATACAAATAATTTTCAGAATCTCGATTTCTCGATTTCTATCGATCTCGATTTCTAATCTCGATTTCTATCGAGTTAAACAAAACAGAGCTGTCCTGTATTGCTAATTTTACGATTTGATTGTTCTATTGAGAATCTTTGTTCATATTCCTTCTCACAATTAAATTAAAAAATATGTTTTTTTTAACTGAAACTAAGGAGCAACATTAAAACTCCAAACGAACAGAAATTATTCCGTACAAGAGAGGGCTGCCCCTTCCCCAACCCTCGCTTTTCACGCTAAAGTCTTAAGAAGTATTTCTTAAGACTTTACTTTTAGAATATACTAATACTTTTAGAAGTATTTCTCATTCAAATTTTACATATCGTCTGCTGAGAGCGATTTTGCTGAATCTGTTCTTCCAAAATTCCGAGAAAAACGAATTTGAAAATTTTGAAATTTGTATCTAAGAATCGGCTATAGCTAGAGCGCTGATTTTGTTTTAAAATTAGGAAAAAACTGCAATATTGTTGTGCTTATTTTTATTGGCCTGAGGTGAGCTGTTCCTGAGATAAAACGGAATGAATATCAGCTTCGGTGAAACCGCCTGAAAATTCAGGAACATAGGTAAGATATGGCAAAACGGGTTTGGCTCAGCGTGAATTAGAAATACGACTTTCAGCAAAACGTATTTCATCTGATAGACAAATTTTAATTTCGACAATTAACTTGGAGCTTTACGATAAAATATAGCAAAAGATCAGCGGGAGGGTTCACTTGGCGAGAAGCTCCTTGGAATTTCAAGTTTTAACCTTCGGAGGAAGAGGCTGCTTCGGGACAATTTGTGAATACAGCTGAAGTACTAGGTACCTCAGCTCTGTTACAAATTCTAATAAGATTTTTCACGTATGCCCAACATACTGTTGGCATGAAACGGTAAAGTTATTCTATGTCTTTTATTTTTTTTGTTAGCAACTGAACTACTCAGAAGGTACAAGAGACAGCAACCTTTCCACAGCAATCACTGCTGACACATTGGGCAATGGTCTCTTTGGGCTAGACTCTGGTGCAATCAGCGCTACAGAAGAAGTAGTTTCTGTAAAGGAAGTTTTATAAAACACACTTTTGCTTGGTCATTTGAATAATGACAAACGGGTCACGGGGCCGAGCAATCAAAAGCTTTTTTGTCAAGTCTAGTAGCGAAAAGACTTCCTTGTGCTTCAAAGACCTCTCAATGACGTTGCCAACAGCATCAGCTTCCTGAATTGTGGAGTGGCGAGACTCAGAATACTTCATTGTTATACACTGGACGTGCCAATGCTTCCTCAGGATGTCTTGCATCATGTAGTTCATTACTTGATTGCGGTTTTGAGGCACACATGAATCTGACCATGTAACATTCCAGGCAAATTCCAATTAACACTGCTGTAGCCTACATATTTCTGCCTCAGAATACCTAATTCTTACCTGTCTGTTTCAAAAATATCTAGGAAAATTTACATTTCCAATATCTTGGGCCTCATTACTAAATAAATATCTTGCTAACCAAGATAGGAAAGATCGAATTTTTCTTCTCCAAGTTCGCATTCAACAAATCCCAACTTTCGGCAAAACGGACTATACGAATGCGATTCAGCAAAACCACTTTAAACAATATGCGATTCGGCAAAGGAGAATTGCAAAATACAGACAGCTAGAGACGTCTTACAGCAATGTCAACTAGATCATTCGAAACATTTTTTTTAAACAAGATAGCGTTTGTAACTCAGTTTCGACAAAAACTGTTATATTCGGCAAAACCGTTCTCAGCAGTGAACAATTTTCAACAATAATTATCATCATGTGTTTCAGGAATCGTTCTTAAGGAATTATGGCAAAAAGTGAGACTTTAGCGTAAAGAACAAGGGCTGAGGAAGGGACAGCCCATTCATACACGGAGTAATTTATGCTCGTTTTAAGTTTTAATGTTGCTCCTTACTTTCGGTGGAAAAAACTTGTGTTTTTTTTTTCATTTAATTTCTGACTGTTTTTCATATCCCTCCTTCCTTGAAATTTGTTACCACAAACTGTTTGATAAAAAACAAAGTAAAGGTAAAACTATTTTCGACAAGAATATGCGACGCGTTATTCTATAATGGTATTGGTCCCAAATTCTGTCAAAATAATAATAATTTGCATATAGATCTTTGGTGCAAATTAGGGGGGACAATGACCCCCCTTTAAAATTAGAAAACACCTTTTTGGAAATATTAGAAAAATCGAAAAAAAAAAAAAAAACTAGGACCCTCTAGATTAAAAAAAAAACTTTTGTTGTATCCACAACTTTTTTAAGGAGAAAAACACTGTCTCCCCTGCATTTTCGTAAACTGGAACCCTGATCAGGGTTGCCAGCTTGCACACTTTTCGTGTGAAATGCACTCATTTTTACCTCAGAAGGGATGCACAAGAGCGAAAATCACTCTTTTTGTGTTTCAGTTTTCATTTGCTTTAAACGTCAGTAGTTGGCAACTTTTCAGAATTGCATTTAACCCAAGGAACAAGGTTGCCAACTTGCACACTTTTGTGTGAAATGGACTCTTTTTACCACAGAGGGAATGAGCGCGCGGTGGCAGCCGAAAACTTTTTAACTTGCACTCTTTTTGCGCAAAAATGACTCTTCTTTAGCCTTGATTTGCACTCTTTTTAGACATCAGCAGTTGGCAACCCTGACCCTGATACAGATAAATTAAAAAGTGGACTAGGAGACTACATTATGACGTGTTTGGACATCAATCGATAAATTTAACAATGGTAACAAGTGTCGCCATTGTTGAAACCCCCCCCCCCCCAAAAAAAAAAACTGGCTTTCTCGTCGCACTTGTAATGACATCCATAAACTATGCTATATTTCAAAATTGGAAGGGAAAATAATAGTAAGCAGATCTTGAATCAAAACAGAAATTTCCATCAAGCCCGAGGAGTTATTTTGGATTGGGCCTGTACTGTCTCAGACGAATCTAACAATGAATCTGGCAGAATGTTTGCACCTTTTTAATTCTTAAGCGTTAGCATTGACTTGAGAAAATACAACATGTGTCTCATATGTAATTAAATTTTGAGTAATTTACTCAGAAAAATAAAGGAAAATACGATTCTCAGCAAAACCTCGTACAAATAATATACGGTTTATTTGTATTACCTTTCACCCGAGTTACATTTCAGGAGAATCTTGATCATAATTAAATGCCTCATTTCACGCGCTCATTATAGTGTCGGGTGCAATTTCTCGGCTTGTAATGTTCCGTCTTTCCAAATAGAAGACGGAAATTCATTTATTCATTGGTGTAGATATTCCATTAATGGGAGGATAATATTTCAGTATAAAGCCGGATTGTCATCTACGGAGCAATTAGTTCTATAAAAAATATTTCTTGCAAAATCAATTACAACTTCTATGCTTTGGATGAAAGTGACACCAAAAAACATAATTAGTCCCAGTCTGATGGTGAAACTAGGGAACTTAAATGTTACCCCCCAACTGATGAAATAGGTTGAAAATTTCATGACAGAATGTATATTTTTAATATGTTCTGACTCTCTTTCGGTGACAAATTATTTGACCGTGAAACAAAATGAGGCCAAAAAAATTGCAGCACAGATTGAAAATATAGTTGATGACTTGCTAAAAGGTTGATTTGATCTTCACCTGACCTGCGTTCCAGCGTAACCAGGAATACCTGGAAATGAGGCACTTGATGAAATGGCAAAATGGGGTAGTAGTAATAGTGAGGTATTAAATGCAAATTTATCAATAAATGAATAGATTTAAGGTTATGAGTCTCCAGCAAATGATGAGAAAGGTGACTTTTTCAAGAAGTTCTACAAACACAATCCTGGATCTATGAGTATGATTTTAAATCTCCCATAATGGACTTGATTCACAGCGAGAGGAAAATTGCAACAACAATATTTCAAATCAGGCCTGGCCATGCAAAAGTAAATGCTGTTCTTTTAAAGAAGAATTTGGTTGATTCCCCATATTGCAGTTAATCTAATTTACATGAAATTGTCCGCCGTCAAGGCCATACTCAGGCGGGAGGGTTAGGGGGTTTAACCCCCCCCCCTCCCCGAAATGTTTGTCTGAATCGTAAAAACGTAACAAAAATTGATATAAACAAATTTTGAATGCGTTTTTTGAAGTTTTATTTGTGAAACCCAACTACACCCGAAAAAAAACCTTGAATAATATACCCTACCCCCCGAAAAAAAAAATCCTGGGTACGGCCTTGTCGGTCATGTTATAATGTCTTATAAAAAAATATGGTGTCTGGCGTGAAATTTTAAGAAGAAAATTTGTATATGTCTCTAAACTGAGATGTTTAGTTAGAAATACAAGTTTATTTGCTTGTGTTATAATGATTGTAATACTACAATAATGTTTGTAATCCATAGTAAAATTATAATGTATTGATAATGGTTGCAACTGTTTCAGGAATAAATGAGGGTTTAAACGGCTAAAATAGTCGAGAAAACGGTTTGCCACCAAGGCTACAATTAATAATCCTTTGAAGTGATTGCCACCCCACAGAAAAGTAGATATCGCTTTTGATGGCCTTTTTTAAATAACTGTATTGCCGTATGGCTGAATTGTTCAGTATTGCATATTGTGATTAACGTCCCCTGTCTGTGAATAGATCGAAACGTGCGTGACGGAGCTAATTTATGCTACAATAACGTTGAAATCAACGACAACAAAAACATTAGAAAAGTTTCCAAATAATATTTGACTTTAATTTGTCGATGTTACTTTTTTTAGTAGCCATGGATAGCAAAAATTAAATGAAAATGAAATGAAATGAAATGAAATCTGATAATGAAATCAATGAAAATGAAATGAAATCTGATAGTTGAATTGGATAAATGAAAACTTACACAACCCTATATATCTTTAAAAATTAGGAAGAATTGGGAATTCAGCTGTTAATGAAAAAGACCCTCATATTAAGTTATGCAGTTTTAATTACCGTACTACAGGGTGCCAAATTGAAAAAAAGGTAGGCGAATCAGTGAAAAAAAAAACTAAAAGTATATAGCCCTAAACAACTTAGGAAGGTGTCCCTTTGAAGACCTAGCGAATGAGAATTCGCAATAGACGTTTGCGAATCAACAGGTTATTGCTGTTTGAATTTATACGGACGATAAGCTTTCTCAAGAGTTTTCAAGTTACGCTTGTTATTTTCATGGTAAAACGTGGCAACACTGACGAAAATGTAATACTGACCTAAAAATGTCATAATTAGAAACAACTAAGAGAAAAACTTAAAATCCGTGGTTTTCAGACAAGAATGGATCGGGCGATTGGTCCAGTTGATGTGTAAGGGTGATAAAAACTATTTTTATTTTGATGTTCTTGGTAGGCTACTTTGTTTCCATAAGTGATGATACCGACGATAAACGATACTAACCCCATCCTTTGAGTTTTTGGACTCTGAAGTTTAAAAGACTAGCGGCAAACCAGATATTAAATTATACCTGGCGCCGCAATTTATGAAAAAAAAAAAAAAAAATCTAAATCTTACTTTTGAAATAAGCTTGAATGTTCTCTTGGCTGTATTCTATTTTGAAAAAAGTAAGTAAATATCATTATATTATTATAGGTGAAATCAAAGACAGGTCCTTACTTTTGTCCAGTCTATAGGGAGAATGACTTACTTCATTTTTTGGTTTTGTAAGAAATTAAATGATGCGAGGGAAGAAACTTTTCCGAGGTGGTATAAAAGTGAGGAATGGGTCGATATCAAACAGTTCGTGCTAACAAACTGTAATAAAGAAGCGACCCGGCTCAAACAGTAACCGAAACTCTAAAAAACGGAATTTTGATACCAATAGATAGATCAAAAGAATCAGATTTTTATGCTGATTTCAAATATATAAGTAGCATCAAGTTTAGTCCTACCCATTAAAAGTTACAAGCCTGAAAAAAATTTGCCTGATTTTCGAGAAAAGGGGGAAACACCCCCTAAAAATTATAGAACCTTGATGAAAATCACACCATCAGATTCAGAGTATCAGAGAACCCTACTGTAGAGGTTATAAGCTCCTATCTGCAAAAATGTGGAGTTTGGTATTTCTTGCCAGAAGAAAGATCACGGATGCGTGTTTATTTTTTTTTTCCCAGGGGTGATCGTAACGATCCAGTGGTCCTAGAATATCGCGGGAGGGCTCATTCGAACTGAATTAAAAGTTCTAACGCACTTTTTAAGTGACCAAAAAATGGAAGGCAACTAGGCCCCCTCCCACGCTCATTTTTTTCCCAAAGTCACCCGATCAAAATTTTGAGACAGCCATTTTGTTCAGCATGGTCGAAAATATAATAACTATGTCTTTGAGGATGACTTAATCCCCACAGTCCCCGGGGGAAGGGCTGGAAGTTATGAACTTTGCCCAATGTTTACATATTGTGTTGGTTATTGGGAAGTATACTGACGTTTTCAGGGGGGATTTTTTCTGGTAGTGGGCGGGGGGGGGGGGTTGGGGGTTACGTGGGAGGATATTTCCAAAGAGCAAGTTTTCATGGGGGAAGGGAAATTGCTATGAAGGGGGTGCCGGATTTCCCAGCATTATTTAAAAAAATGATCAGAAATTAAATAAATAAAAAAAAAGTTTTTCAACTAAAAGTAACGAGCAACATCAAAACTTAAAACTAACAGAAATTATTACGTATATGATTGGGTTTGCCCCCTAGTCAATACTTCACTCTTTTATGCTAAAGATTTTTTAGTACTTTCATATGAGCTAATTATTCCAATTAATGGCCTTTCTGATTAAGAGGTCATTTTTAAAGAGTTGAAACAAAATTGGAACTTGAGCGTAAACAGCAAAGTATTGGCTAGGGGGCGAACTTCCTATTATACGTATTAAAATTATATGAATATAGAAGTTCGTTACGTAAGTTAATTCGTAAGTTACCTATATCTATTGCTAATAAAAACGTTCGTAAATAAAATTAACCAACTTTCGAGAAAGCTATTTAACCAAAAAAAAAAAAAAAATTATTATGCAAATTTCGTTTTAATTATTCATGTACAGTTAGCCAAAATCAAAACCTACATTAATTCAAAAACGTTCAGAAATTAGATTAAAAAAACAAGTTTTTTTAACTGAACGTGAGGAGCGACATTCAAACTTAAAACGAACAGAAATTATTCCGTATATGAAAAGGGCTGTCCCCTCCTCAACGCCTCACTCTTTACGCTAAAGTTAGACTATTTCTCACAACTCTATTTTTTTTAAACAACAAAAAACTTTAGCGTAAAGAGCGAGGCGTTGAGGAAGGGACAGCCCCTTTCATATACGGAATAATTTCTGTTCGTTTTAAGTTTTAATGTCGCGTTTACTTTCAGTTAAAAAAAACTTGTTTTTCTTTAATTTAATTATATCAAGTGACAGAAATATACAGATATGATACATAGAGACTATGTATAACCTATTTATAATTTAATTTGTATCTAAGGGTGTGTCTTTCTTTAAAATTTTTATGTTGTTGTATTTTTGTATTAACCATGGCCCATAAAAGCTTTTTTGTTAATAAATATCATATCATATTCTTGACCCAGAATAAAAAAAAATAATAATGTCAGAAGTGAGTTATAATTCAACAGTTTTGGAGACAACATATTTCCAACACTATTTTAATGTCACATTAATAAAGTTCAAATGAAGTCTAAGTCGCTTTGGAAAACCTTTCGTTTGGCCAGAATTACTAGTTAAAATTCAGTGAAATGGAGGATGACAATGCTGCAATACATATACGTTTAAGCAAAGCTACGGGTGAAAACAATAGCTTTTGATTTGTTTTTTACTCTAACAAAATTCAGGGGCGTAGCCAGGGTTCAATTTCTTTTTAAAACTTTAGCAATAAATTATGTGTTTTATTTGTTTCAAACCCTTATTGGGCTTTCATATGCTTCATTTCTTGAGGGTTTAACGCCACTGGTTAGGGTATCCTAAAGATACTATTCAGCTTAGATCACATTAACATGATCCTATATAGTAAAGTCAATCTAAGGTTTAACCTCAAACAAATTGCAAAAATTTCGATTTTGGTACCATTCCAACCGGAAAAAAACCTCTGTACAACATATACGAGGTCGGCCAAAATCGGACGAGGTGAAATTGACCGTTTTTCGTCTTTTCTTCTAAACTGACGAAATGTTAAAAACAACTTAATTTGCACGTATATAAAGTCGGTAATAGGTAAATCTCGTACGTAGATCACGATTGTGCACTTTATTTTTGTTTTGAACGCTTTTGTTCAGTCCCCCCTCCCGCCCATAAATCAAGCGTCGATATAGGTCTGAGAACAACATTAAGCGAAGTTGAAGACATACAGAAAAATGGACTTCTAATACAGAGGAGAAATCGTGTCCAAATTAATTTACCCCACCCTCCACCTTAGACATGAACACCCAAATTGTTAGAATCTAATTAGCACCTTCGCACAACTAGATAAATTATTGATTTTAATTTTAACAAAAAATAACAAGTAATTTGAAATTGCAAAAGGATTAGACTAATTACATTTACTTGATTAGTTATATTTCTTCTTCATCTTCGATTTCAACCTGAGCATTAGAGCAACTAGTTCCTTTGCAAGATTTGCAATCAATGCTGCATTCGATGCAATTTCGATGACATTTGCACCGGTCACTATCACAGGATCCCTTACAACCATACCGTTCAAGAGTAGAATGCATCGTATGGATTTGCGTACAGCACTAGGAATTACCATGCTATTTGCGTAAGGCACGTTCCTTAGTACCTCGCCATGCTATTTGCGTACAGCACTAGGCATTATCATGCTATTTGCGTACAGCACGTTCCTTAGTACCTCGCCATGCTATTTGCGTACAGCACTAGGAATTACCATGCTATTTGCTTGAAGCTATAGGAAAAAATTTCTATGGAAGCTATACACCTTTTTAAAGAGAGTGCGTACCCTCTCACATGGCCTTATACTTCTAACAGACGTATAGGAATTACCATGCTATTTGCTTGAAGCTATAGGAAAACATTTCTATGGAAGCTATACACCTTTTCAAAGAGAGTGAGTATCCTCTCACATGGCCTTATACTTCTAACAGACGTATAGGAATTCCCATACTATTTGCTTAATGCTCTACACCTTTTCAAAGAGAGTGAGTATTGTCTCATACCTATACTTCCTTGGTATCTTTCCAAGCAAAGTGTCAAAGAGAGTGAGTAGAACCTGTCAAAGAGTTTGATAACCTCTAGCTTAAAGGCATCTCATCGAGTTTGATTAAGAATGCAACATGTCTAGAATTGATGGCATATGCTGTTGAATCATTTACCAAGAAAATAACTCTATTTACAAAAAAAGGGTTTAGCATTTGCGAATTGGACTCTATGAACGATATTAATTAATGTTTGAATAATAGGAGCGTGAATGATTCTAATTAGTGATTGGATCGTATGAAGATGGAGAAAAAGGGTTAAAGTCATTACCAGTTAAGGTAACCCTGAAGAGCATGTTAACTCATAGCTTATTTATTATAAATTTGGAACAATATCAATCTATGGAAATGGTTAACGATGATAAAAAGGTCTTATGACTTGACCTAGCTTTACTTCCTTGATGTGTTCTGTATAATACACGAGTGGCGTTTGAACTGTGTTGTCAGTTTAAAATAGAGTCTAACGTTATAGTATACTAAAAAGTTGATACTAAGAGAGATGTAGATGACAAGAAAAGAATTTTAATATTGAAATTAATAAAAAACCTTATAAATCCTTGCAAATAATTTAGTATGTTTTATGTGAGTACTAACCATAAAGGATAATAAGCACCAACGACTCTAACCAGCAGAGACATCAACTCCCCAAAGGTCCCCTATCCCCAAACTCGAAGGGCGCCCCCCTACGCTCCAGCTTTTTGGCCCCCTCCCCCTATTTTTTTTGAATTTTTTAAACTTTTTTTTATTATTTTTTTTAACATGATATATTTTTTAAAACTTTTTTTTACATGTCTTCGAATGAGATGAAACATACTTAAAACAAAAAAAAACACATTTAATATTTTCCAAAATGAAAATGAGAATGGTATAGACGTGTTAGTCATGACCTTTACTATTAGAAAAATAATGTTTGTAGTAGCACTTTTTTATTGGACTAAAAAATTTTTTTGGACTTCGAAATTATTCAACCTTTTTTTACGTATCTTAAAATGACATAAAATATGCTTACGGCTCTAACAATTGTACTCTATGCTTGCTCAGAGACACGATGCGGCTTTCCCACTGGTACTTTATGACTGGTTATCAGCACTATCTAGTTTATTGCACGTATTAAATCAGTATTTTTCTACGCGATGGAACGACAAACACATAAGTCACATCATTAAAAAAAGTGAAGATGGAACATTTTAATAAAATATGTTCACATGACAATGTTATTGTAGCATTGACTGCCGACAAGGAGAAGTATTTAAACTATGAAACAAGAACAAGTGGTAGCACTATTGGAAATGTATGCATACGTTGTCATGACAGTAAGGAATTAAATTTCTTTGGAGTACCGAAAAAATTCAACTCTTATGTTGGTGGATATGCAAGATTGAGATCTCCAGAGATGATTGCACTCAATGAGAATGCCAACATTAAAATAATCGTTGATGATAGATGACAACTCCTTGCTACTGTTGCAGGTAACACATTACCTGCTGATACATCCTATCGTCAGCTTTCAGGTATTAGCATTCAACGGAAGATCAAAAAAAGAAAGGCCTACTCTTCTACTAATATCATAAACCATATATTGTCTACGTGCCGAAACTGTTACATGTGTAAAAATAATGTGATAATAGACAGTGAAATTGCCAGAAAAATAAAAAGGGCATTGGTAGAAAATATCACTATGGAATATAAAGATGAATCGATGAAAAACAAAGTACCAGCAAATGTTACTGCCATTGATCAAACAGTCAATGAACCAAATGATACCAAAGACGAAAAGCATATTGAGCCTGTCGATGACACACCAGTAAAAATTGTGTATGACTGAAAATGGAATAATGATTATTCTACTGATTACGAACTAAGAGAAGACAATAACTACAATATCAAAAGAGAACATGGTAAACTATTTTATGGAACGGATTCAAAATGTGCATCCTTTGTCGGATATGCTGGATAAAATTGACAAAATCTAAGTATCAGATTGAATAAATGCTTTATCAACATCTTTGTCGGATATGACGGATAAAATTGACAAAATCTCAGTATCAGAGTGATTAAATGCTTTATCAGCATCCTTTGTTGGATATCTCGGATAAAATCTAAGTACCAGAGTGATTAAATTCTATATCAACATCCCTTTCTCGGATACATGGGATACAATATAAGTGTCAGAGTGAATATATGCTTTATCAACATTCTCTAAGTGCGTTATCAACATCATTTGTCGGCTATATCGGATAAAATTGACAAAATCTAAGTATCAGTTTGATTAAATTCTATATCAACAACCATTTCTCGAATACATGGAAGTAAGTAAGTAAGTAAGTATGACGGCACTAGACCCTTAAGATCCAAACTGGCGGTGCTGATCTCCGTTTCGTGGCCCTTCAGCCAGGAAGTGCAATGGGGGGCTGGGGGCCAGCCATCCTGTAATTTTATCGAATGTCAATTTTATCGAATGCATGGGATAAAATTGACAAAATCTAACTATCGGATTGATTAAATTCTATATCAACAACCCTTTCTCGAATACATGGGATAAAATTGAAAAAATCTAAGCGTCAGAGTGAATAAATTATTTTATATCAACATCTATTGTCAATTACATCGAATATAATTGACAAAATCTAAGTATCAGAGTGAATAAATGCTTTATCAGCATCCTTTATCGAATATATCGGATGAAAGTGACAAAATCTAAGTACCAGAGTGAATAAATGCATTATCAACATCATTTGTCGGACATGTCAGTTAAAATTGACATGTCAGATAAAATTGACAAAATCTAAGTGTCAGAATGAATAATTTTTTTTCTCAACATCTTTTGTCAGATACATCGAATATTATTGACAGAATCTAAGTGTTAGAGTGAATAATTTTTCTTTATCAACAACTTCTGCCAGATACATGTGATAAAATTGATACAATCTAAGTATCAGACTGAATAAATGCTTTATCAAACATCATTTGTCGGATATGTCGGACAAAAAATTTTTATCAAGGAAATATCTGAATGCGTTTAAGGTATAGTACGAATGGCTTGCAAAAAACACGAAAATGCTATCAGAGTGAATAAATTCTTTATCAACATCCGTTGTTGGATATGTCATTATGATAAAATTGTAAGAAGGTAAATAAGTAAGAAACAAACTCTTTCTTGAATTCACCTCTTGGATACACAATACCGAAATTTAATTAAGGAAATTATGAAAAAAATGAACAAATTCTTTATTAACATTCATTATCGATTGAAGTCGCTTCCTAGACAGACAATACAGCAATTTCACAAAATCTAAGTATAAGAGTGATTAAATTCTATATCAACATCCATTTCTCGGATGCATAGGAAAAAGTTGACAAAATCTAAGTTTTAGAGTGAATAATTTTTTTTTGTCAAAATATTTTGTCAGATACATCGGATAAAATTGACAGAATCTAAGTGTCAGAGTGAATAATTTTTTTATCAACATCCTTTGTCAGATACATCAAATAAAATTGACAAAATCTAAATTTCAGAATGAATAAATGCTTTAACAACATCCTTTATCGGATATGCCAGATAAAATTGACAAAATCCAAGCATCAGAGTGACTAAATTCTATATCAACATCCTTTTCTCGGATATATAGGATAAAATTGAGAAATTCTGAGTGTTAGAGTGAATATTTTTTTTTATCAACATCCTTTGCCAGATACATCGGATAAAATTGACAAAATATAAGTATCAGAGAGAATAAATTCATTATCAGCATCCTTTGTCGAATATGTCGGATAAAATTGACAAAATCTAAGTATCAAAGTGAATATTTTTTTTAACAACATCCTTTGCCAGATACATCGAATAAAATTGATAAAATATAAGTGTCAAAGTGAATTATTTTTTTTTATCAGCATCCTTTGCTAGAAACATCAAATCAAATTCACGAAATCTAAATTTCAGAATGAATCAATGCTTAACAAAATCCTTTTTCGGATATGTCAGATAAAATTGGCAAAATCTAAGTATTAGATTGACTATATTCTATATCAACATGCTTTTCTCGTATAAATAGGATAAAATTGACAGAATCTAAGTGTCAGAGTGAATAAAATTTTTTGTACCAACATCCGTTTTCAGATACATAAAATAATATTGACAAAATATAAATTTTAGAATGAATAAATTCATTATCAACATCCTTTGTCAGATATGTCGGATAAAATTGACGAAATTTAAATGTCAGAGCGAATAATTTTTTTTTAAGAACATACTTTTCCAGATACATCTGAGAAAATAGAAAAAACATAAGTATTCGTGTGAATAAATTTTTTTTTATCAATATTTTTTGTTAGATACATCAAATAAAATTGAACATATCTATATTTCAGAATAAATAAATTCTTTAAAAACATCCTTTATCGGATATGTAGGATAAAATTGACAAAATCTAAGTATCAGAGGGACTAAATTCTATATCAAGATCCTTTTCTCGGATATATAGGATAAAATTGACAAATTCTAAGTGTTAGAGTGAATAATTTTTTTTTTATCAACATCCTTTGCCAGATTCATCGGATAAAATTGAAAAAATCTAAATTTCAGAATGAATAAATTCATTATCAACATCCTTTGTCGGATATGTCGGAAAAAATTGACAAAATCTAAGTATCAGAGCGATTATTTTTTTTGGTATCAACATCGTTTTCCAGAGACATCGAATAAAATTGATAGAATATAAGTGTCAGAGTGAATAATTTTTTTTTTATGAATATACTTTGTCAGATACATCAAACAGAATTTACAAAATCTAAATTTCAGAATGAATAAACGCTTTAAAAACATCCTTTATCGGACGCGTCGGATAAAATTGACAAAATCTAAGTATCAGTGACTAAATTCTATATCAACATCCTTTTCTCGGATACATAGGATAAAATTGACAAATTCTAAGTGTTATAGTGAATAAATTTGTTTTTATCAACATCCTTTGCCAGATACATCGAAAAAAATTGAAAAAATATAAATTTCAGAATGAATAAAGTCATTATCAACATCCTTTGTCAGATATGTCGGATAAAATTGACAAAATATAAGTATCAGTGTGAATATTTTTTTTTTATCAACATCCTTTGCCAGATACATCGAATAAAATTGATAAAATATAAGTGTCAGAGGTAACAAGCTTTTTTTTATCAGCATCGTTTGTCAGATACATCGAATAAAAATTGAAAAAATCTAAATATCAGAATGAATAAATACTTTAACAACATCCTTTATCGGATATGTCGGATAAAATTGACAAAATCTAAGTATCAGTGTGATTAAATTCTACATCAACATCTTTTTCTCGGATACATAGATTAAAATTGACAAAATCTAAGTGATAGAGGGAATATTTTTTTATCAACATCCTTTGCCAGTTACATCGGATAAAATTGACAAAATCTAAGTGTCAAAGTGAATAAATTCATTATCAACATCCGTTGTCAGATATGTCGGATAAAATTGATAAAATCTAAGTATCAGAGCGATTAAATTCCATATCAACATAATTTTCTCGGATACATGGGATAAAATTGACAAAATCTAAGTATCAGAGGGAATAAATTTGTTTTCAACATCCTTTAAATGCATTATCACCATCATTTGTAGGCTATATCGGATAAAATTGACAAAATCTAAGTATCAGATTGATTAAATTCTATATCAACATCCCTTGCTCAGGCACATGGGATAAACTTTACAAAATCTAAGTATCAGATTGATTGAATTCTATATCAACATCCTTTTTTCGGGTACATGGGATAAAATTGACAAAATTTAAGTATCAGAGTGAATAATTTATTTTTTATCAACATCTTTTATCAGTTACAACAATTATAATTAACAAAATCTAAATATCAGAGTGAATAAATGCTTTTTCAGCATCCTTTGTCGGATATGTTGAATAAAATTGACAAAATCTAAATATCAGAATGAATAAATGCTTTAACAACATACTTTGTCAGATATGTTGGATAAAATTGACAGAATCTAAGTATCAGAGTTATTAAATTATATATCAAAATCCCTTTCTCGGATAAATGGGATAAAGTTGACAAAATCTAAGTATCAGAGTGAATAAATTCATTATCAACATCCTTTGTCGGATATGTTGGATAAAACTGACAGAAACTAAGTATCAGAGTCATTAAATTCCATATCAACATCCCTTTCTCGGATATATGGGATAAAATTGACAAAATCTAAGTATCAGAGGGAATAAATGCTTTATAAACATCCTTGAAATGCATTATCAACATCATTTGTCGGCTATATCGGATAAAATTGACAAAATATAAGTATCATATTGATTAAATTTTATATCAACATCCCTTTCTGGAATACTTGGGATAAACTTGACAAAATCTATGTATCAGAGTTATTAAATTCTATATCAACATCCCTTCCTCAGATACATGGGATAAAATCGACAAAATCTAAGTATCAGAGTGAATAAATGCTTTATCAATATCCCTTAAATGTATTATCAACATCACGTGTCATATACATCGGATAAAATTGAAAAAATCTAAGTACCAGAAAGAATAAATTCGTTTTCAAAGTTTTTATCGGATACATCAGATAACAGTCATAAAATACAAGTTCTATTCATTTTGACTTCCTGCGTCGTTACGTTGAATTTAGGTTAGACCGGTTATAGATGGCAGCACACCCGCTCAGACACACAGTCATAGTGAGAGAGATATTCAAAAAGTTGAGTTAATTTAGGTTCACTTAGAGTGGCCAGACATGCATTGGAATAAGCAAACACCCACCCAGACATACAGGCAAAAAGAGTGAGAGATAAAAACACATATAAGTACGTAGATTTAGACACAAAACCGAGAAAGACATGGAGTGTACCCCGCGACGGCACATACATAGTGAGAGAGACATTCAAAGTCGACATTGCTTTATGTCATTTTTTTAGGGTTAATTTAGACTAGGTTACGTGCGCGCACGGATTAAAGGATGTTGTTAAAGCATTTATTCATTCTTAAATTTAGATTTTGTCAATTTTATTTGATGTATCTGACAAAGGATGTTGATAAAAAAAAAATAATTCACTCTGACACTTATATTTTATCAATTTTATTCGATGTATCTGGCAAAGGATGTTGATACCAAAAAAAATAATCGCTCTGATACTTAGATTTTGACAATTTTATCCGACATATCAGACAAAGGATGTTGATAATGAATTTATTCATTCTGATATTTAGATTTTGTCAATTTTATCCGATGTATCTGGCAAAGGATGTTGATAAAAAAAATTATTCACTCTAACAATTAGAATTTGTCAATTTTATCCTATGTATCCGAGAAAAGGATGTTGATGTAGAATTTAGTCACTCTGACACTTAGATTTTGTCAATTTTATCCGACATGTCCGATAAAGGATGTTGTTAAAACATTTATTCATTCTGAAATTTAGATTTTGTCAATTTTATTTGATGTATCTGACAAAGAATGTTGATAAAAAAAATTTATTCACTGTGACACATATATTTTATCAATTTTATTTGATGTATCTGGCAAAGGATGTTGATAAAAAAAATTATTCACTCTGATACTTAGATTTTGTCAATTTTATCCGACATATCCGACAAAGGATGTTGATAATGAATTTATTCATTCTGAAATTTAGATTTTGTCAATTTTATTTGATGTATCTGGCAAACGATGTTGACAAAAAAAAATTATTCACTCTGACACTTAGATTCTGTCAATTTTATCCTATGTATCCGAGAAAAAGATGTTGATGTAGAATTTAGTCACTCTGATACTTAAATTTTGTCAATTTTATCTAACATATCCGATAAAGGATGTTGTTAAAGCATTGACTCATCTGAATTATAGATATTGTCAATTTTATTTGACTTTTCCGACAAAGGATGTTGATAAAAAAAATTTAGTCAATCTGGCACTTAAAATTTTATAAATTTCGTTTGATGTATCTGACAAAGGATGTTGTTAAAAAAAATTATTTAATCCGATAGTCAGATTTTGCTTATTTTATCTAACATATCTGACAAAGAAAGTTGATAATTAATTTATTCACTCTAATACTAAGATTCTGTCATTTTTATCCGATATGCCAATTTAAACTGACATATCCGACAAACGATGTTGATAATGCATTTATTCACTCTGGTATATATATTTTATTACTTTTATCTAATTTTTTCGACAAAGGATGCTGATTCAGCATTTATTAACTCTGATACTTAGATTTTGTCAATTAGGTTCGATGTATCTGACAATAGATGTTGATATAGAACAATTTATTCACTTTGACGCTTAGATTTTTTCAATTTAATCCCATGTATTCGAGAAACGGTTGATGATATAGAATTTAATCAATCCGATACTTAGATTTTGTCAATTTTATCCCATGTATTCGATAAAGGGTTGTTGATATAGAATTTAATCAAACTGATACTAAGATTTGGTCAATTTTATCCGATATACCCGACAAATGATGTTGATAGTGCATTTAGAGGATGTTGATAAAGCATTTATTCACTCTGATACTTAGATTTAATCGATTTTATCCCATATATCCGAAAAAGGGATGTTGATATAGAATTTAATCCCAGTGATAGTTGGATTTTATTTAAGATATCCAACAAAGAATGTTGATAAAACATTTAATCACTCTGATAATTAGGTTTTGTAAATTTTATCTATCGTATCTGACAAATGATGTTGATAAAGCATTTATTGAATCTGATACTTATATTTTGTCAATTTTATCCAGCATATCCGACAAAGGATCCACATTTTGAATCCGTTCCATAAAATAGTTCACCATGTTCTCCATTGATATTGTAGTTATTGTCTTCTCTTAGTTCGTTACCAGTAGAATAATCACTATACCATTTTGAGTCACACATGACTTTTACTGGCGTGTCATCGAAAGGCTCAATATGTTTTAGTCTTTGGTATTATTTGGTTCATCGAATGTCTGAGCAATGGCAGTAACGTTTGCTGGTACTTTGTTTTTCATCGAATCATCTTTATATTCCATAGTGATATTTTCTACCAATGCCCTTTTTATTTGTCTGGCAATTTCACTGTCTATTATCACATTATTTTTACACATTTAAAAGTTTCGGCACGTAGACAAGATATGGTTTATGATATTATTAGAAGAGTATGCCTTTCTTTTTTTTATCTTCCGTTGAATGCTAATACCCGAAAGCTGACGATAGGATATATCAGCAGGTAATGTGTTACCTGCAACAGTAGCAAGGAGTTGTCATATATCATCAACGTTTATTTTTATGTTGGCATTCTCTTTGAGTGCAATCATCTCTGGAGATCTCAATCTTGCATATCCACCAATATAAGAGTTGAATTTTTTCGGTACACCAAAGAAATTTAATTCCTTACTGTCATGACAATGCATACATACATTTCCAATAGTGCTACCACTTGTACTTGTTTCATTGTTTAAATACTTCTCCTTGTCGGCATCCAATGCTAGAATAACATTGTCATGTGAACACACTTTATTAAAATGCTCCATCTCCACTTTTTCTAAAGATATGACTTATGTGTTTGTCGTTCCATCGCGTAGAAAAATAATGATTTGATACATGCAATAAACTAGATAGTGTCGATAACCAGCCATAAAGTATCAGTGGGAAAGCCGCATCGTGTCTCTGAAAAAGCATAGAGTACAATTGTTAGAGCCGTAAGCATATTTTATGTCATTTTAAGATACGTAAAAAAAAGGTGAATAATTTCGAAGTCCAAAAAAAATTTTTAGTCCAAAAAAAATTGCTACTACAAACATTATTTTTCTAATAGTAAAGGTCATGACTATCATGTCTATACCATTCTCATTTTGAGTTTGGAACATATTAAATGTGATTTTTTTTTTGTTTGAAGTGTTTCATCTCATTCGAAGACATGTAAAAAAAAAGTTGAAAAAAATATATCATGTTAAAAAAAAATAATAAAAAAAAGTAAAAAATTCAAAAAAAAAAAAAAATGGGGGGAGGGGGCCAAAAAGTTCGAGGGGAGGGGGGGCCCTTCAAGTTTGAGGGTAGGGGACCTTTGTGGGTTAATGTCTCTACTGGTTAGGGTCGTTGGTGCTTATGATCCTTGATGGTTCGTACTCACATACACCTTACTAATTGATTTGCAAGGATTTCTAAGATTTGTTGTGAATTTCATTATTAAAATTCTTTTCCTGCCATCTACATCTCTCTTAGTATCAACTTTTTAGTATACTATAACGTTAGACTCTATTTTAAACTGACAACACTGCTCAAACGTCACTTGTGTATTATACAGAACACATCGAAGAAGTAAAGCTAGGTCAAGTCATAAGACGATTTTATCATCGTTAACCATTTCCATAGATTGATATTGTTCCAAATTTATAATAAATAAGCTGTGAATTAACATGCTCTTCGGGGTTACCTTAATTGCTAATCGCTTTAACCCCTTTTCTCCATCTTGATACGATCCAATCCCTAATTAGAATAATTCGCGCTCCTACGATTCAAAATTAATTAATATCGTTCATAGAGTCCAATTCGAAAATGCTAAACCCTTTTTTTTGCAAAGAGTTATTTTCTTGGTAAATGATTCAACAGCATATGCCATCAATTCTAAACATGTTGCATTCTTAATCAAACTCGATGAGATGCCTTTAAGCTAGGGGCTATCAAACTCTTTGACAGGTTCTACTCACTCTCTTTGACACTTTGCTTGGAAAGGTACCAAGGAAGTATAGGTATGAGAGGATACTCACTCTCTTTGAAAAGGTGTAGAGCATTAAGCAAATAGGATGGTAATTCCTATACGTCTGTTAGAAGTATAAGGCCATGTGAGAGGATACTCACTCTCTTTGAAAAGTTGTATAGCTTCCATAGAAATGTTTTCCTATAGCTTCAAGCAAATAGGATGGCAATTCCTATACGTCTGTTAGAAGTATAAGGCCATGTGAGAGGGTACTCACTCGCTTTGAAAAGGTCTATAGCTTCCATAGAAATGTTTTCCTATTGCTGCAAGCAAATAGCATGGGAATTCCTAGTGATGTACGCAAATAGTATGGTGAGGTACTAAGGAACGTGCTGTACGCAAATAGCATGGTAATTCCTAGGGCTGTACGTAAATAGAATGGCGAGGTACTAAGGAACATACTGTACGCAAATATCATGGTAATTCCTAGTGCTGTACGCAAATCCATACGATGCATTCTACTTTCAAGGCGGTGAGAATTTTCTTTGGTGCTGCAGGAAGATCCATGAGGATAGGGTGCAGCATGCCGTTCTGGATTTTCCATCCCCAATTCTCACGATCAAGGGCAATGCTCTGAAGCTCGGTCCAATCTTGTACTTGAAAATAGGTTCGGTAACAATGAAATTTCGCTGCTGCGGAAGTAAGAGGTAGATCTTGGGGATGGACGAAAGCTGTAGACGTTACTACTTACTGCTTAAAGACTCTTTCTTTTGTCATAGAAGCGACGTCGTAGTCACCAGACAATAATGGCGTCTGGATATTTGACCGAAACAGTTCCAGTATCGTTCTCAGATCTCCGAACATGTTTCTTTATTCGTTCAGGGAATCTTATAAAGCAAAGCATCCCCATGTAAGACGTAAGTGCAAGTCAGACTAAGCTTTGCCCCAATAGTATCAATTTCTGAAAGTCGCCTGATAGCTTTTGCCAGCTCTGGTTTAGTTGGCTGTCGGAACGTGCCAGAATCCTATCCTACGTGGCTTTTTGACGTTCATGGCACGTTCCGAAAGTCAAATAAACCAGAGCTGGCAAAAGCTATCAAGAGTAGAAAGGCTCCTGTTGATACGAGGGGGAGTCCATATATGGGCATAGAGTCCCTAGAGAGAACACCTGTGCTGTCAGTCCGGACCCACACCATATATGGGCATGGAATCGCCAGGGAGAACACGTTTCCGAGAAATTGGTGTTCGTTCAGGAGAATTGTCTCCGGGCGAAGTTTATTAATGTTTGATGGATGATTTCAAGGTTGATTGATTTGTTGGTGTTCGTCCAGGATAATTGTCTCCGGGCGAAGTTTATTAATGTTTGATGGATGCTGTCCAGGTTGATTGATTTGTTGATGTTCGTCCAGGAGAATTGTCTCTGGGCGAAGTTTGCACATGCATATTAACGGTGGGGAGAATGTTTTGTTCTTAGAGATGAAGAGATTAACGCGGGAAAGGGGTTCCTAGAAATTTCAAATGCGACAGCGCAGGGATGCCAAAACAAAAGGAACACGCATAAATTACGTTTAGGGATTATTTGGGCGAAACCATTTTAGGCATTTTAGGGAATTATTTGGGCGAAACAGTTTGAGGCATTTTAGAATATGATTTGAGACACAAAAGGAACCCATCCCCCCAACTTTTGGCTCCCCCTCGAATATATTTTTCAGAACAAGTTCTTTATGTAATGTCCTTCCTAAACCCATTTTACAAGTTGAAGTACCCATCCTTTTCACCCACAACTTTACTTTATAGCTTTTTGAATGCCCCAACACCAAGCAATACTTTTCAAGGCATTTCACAACAAGTTCTTTTCTTAATGTCCCTCCTAAACGCATTTTACAAATTGAAGTACCCATCCTTTTTACTCCCAGCTTTACTTTACAGCTTTTTGAATACTCCAACACCAAGCAATACTTTTCAAAAGGCATTTCAGAACAATTTCTTTTCTTAATGTCCCTCCTAAGCCCAATTTACAAGTTGAACTTCCCACCCTTTTCACCTAAAGCTTTACTATATTGCAATTTTGAATGCCCCAACACCAAGCAATTCTTTTGAAATGTCATTTCAGAACAAGTTATTTTCTTAATGTCCTTCCTAAACCCATTTTACAAGTTGAAGTTCCCATCCTTTTCACCCACAACTTTACTTTACAGCTTTTTGAATGCCACAACACAAAGCAATACTTTTCAAAAGACATTTCAGAACAAGTTCTTTTCTTAAAATCCCTCCTAAACCCATTTTACAAATTGAAGTACCCATCCTTTTCACACATAACTCTACTTTAATGCTTTTTGAATGTCCCAACACCAAACAATACTTTTCAAATGCCTTTCACAACAAGTACATTTCAAAATATCCAGCTTAAACCCATTTTACAAGTTGAAGTACCAATTCTTTTAAACCATAACTTTACTTTACAGCTTTTTGAATGCCCCAACACCAAGCAATACTTTTCAAAGGCATTTCAGAACAAGTTCTTTTCTTAGTGGCCGTCCTAAACCCATTTTACAAATTGAAGTACCTATCCTTTTCACCCACAACTTTACTTTACAGCTTTTTGAATGCTCCAATATCAAGCAATACTTTTGAAAAGGCATTTCAAAACAAGTTTTTTTCTTAATGTCCATCCTAGACCCATTTTACAAGTTGAAGTACCCATCCTTTTTACCCACAACTTTACTTTATAGCTTTTGAATGCTCCAACACCAAGCAATACTTTTCAAAAGGTATTTCAGAACCAGTTCCTTTCTTAATGTCCCTCCTAAACCCATTTTAAAAGTTGAAGTACTCATCCTTTTCACCCACGACTTTACTATACTGCTTCTTGAATGCTCCAACCCCCAGCAATACTTTTCAAAAGTCATTTCAGATCAAGTTATTTTCTTAATGTCCTTCCTAAACCCATTTTACAAGTTGAAGTATCCATCCTTTTCACCCACAACTTTACTTTACAGCTTTTTGAATGCCCCGACACCAAGCAATACTTTTCAAGGCATTTCACAACAAGTTCTTTTCTTAATGTCCCTCCTAAACGCATTTTACAAATTGAAGTACCCATCCTTTTTACCCCCAACTTTACTTTACAGCGTTTTTGAATGCTCCAACACCAAGCAATACTTTTCAAAAGGCATTTCAGAACAATTTCTTTTCTTAATCTCCCTCCTAAACCCATTTTACAAGTTGAACTTCCCATCCTTTTCACCCACAACTTTACTATACTGCCTTTTTCAATGCTCCAACACCAAGAAATACTTTTCAAATGGCATTTAAGAACAAGTAATTTTCTTAATGTCCTTCCTAAACCCATTTTACAAGTTGAAGTTCCCATCCTTTTCACCCACAACTTTACTTTACAGCTTTTTGAATGCCCCAACACCAAGCAATACTTTTCAAAGGGCATTTCAGAACAAGTTCTTTTCTTAATGTCACTTCTAAACCCATTTTACAAGTTGAAGTACCCATCCTTTTCACACACAACTTTACTTTACAGCCTTTTGAATGCCCCAACACCCAGCAATACTTTTCAAACGGCATTACAGAACATTGTCTCTTTTGAATGTCCATCTTTAATCCATTTTACAAATTGAAGCTCCCATCCTTTACATAACAAACTATATTGTATAGCTTATTGAATGACAAAAAACTAAACACTATTTTTCAAAAGGCATTTAAGAACAACATCTTTTCTTAGTGACCATCCTAACCCCATTTTACAAATTGAAGTACCCATCCTTTTCACCCAAATCTTTACTTTACAGCTTTTTGAATGCTCCAACACCAAGCAATACTTTTCAAAAGGTATTTCAGAACAAGTTCTTTTCTTAATTTCATTCCTAAACCCATTTTACAAGTTGAAGTACCCATCCTTTTCACCAACAGCTTTACTTTACAGCTTTTTGAATGACCCAACACCAAGCAATACTTTTCAAAAGGCATTTCACAACAAGTTACTTTCTTAATATCACTCCTAAACCCATTTTACAAGTTGAAGTACCCATCCTTTTAAACCACAACTTTACTTTACAGCTTATGGAATGCTCCAACACCAAGCAATACTTTTCAAAGGCATTTCAAAACAAGTTCTTTTCTTAATGACCGTCCTAAACCCATTTTATAAGTTGAAGTACCCATCCTTTTCACCCACAACTTTACTTTACAGCTTTTTGAATGACCCAACACCAAGCAATACTTTTCAAAAGGTATTTCACAACAAGTTCCTTTCTTAATATCACTCCTAAACCCATTTTACAAGCTGAAGTACCCATCCTTTTAACCTGCAACTTTACTTTACAGCTTTTGAATGCTCCAACACCAAGCAATACTGTTCAAAGGCATTTCAGAAAAAGTTCTTTTCTTAATGTCCCTCCTAAACCCATTTTACAAGTTGAAGTACCCATTCTTTTCACACACAACTTTACTATACTGCCTTTTTGAATGCTCCAACACCAAGCAATACTTTTCAAAGGGCATTTCAGAACAAGTTATTTTCTTAATGTCCTTCCTAAACCCATTTTACAAGTTGAAGTACCCATCCTTTACACCAACAACTTTACTTTACAGCTTTTTGAATGACCCAACACCAAGCAATACTTTTCAAAAGGCATTTCACAACAAGTTCCTTTCTGAATATCCCTCCTAAACCCATTTTACAAGTTGAAGTACTCATCATTTTAACACACAACTTTACTTTACAGCTTTTGCATGCTCCAACACCAAGCAATACTTTTCAAACGGCATTTCAGAACAAGTTCTTTTCTTAATGTCCCTCCTAAACCCATTTTACAAATTGAAGTACCCATCCTTTTCACAAACAACTTTACTTTACAGCCTTTTGAATGCGCCAACACCAAGCAATACTTTTCAAATGCATTTGAGAACAAGTTCTTTTCTTAATGTCCATCCTAGAGCCATTTTACAAGTTGAAGTATCCCGTCCTTTTCGTCCGCAACTTTACTTTACAGCTTTTTTGAATACCCCAACACCAAGCACTACTTTCAAATGCATTTCAGAACAAGATATTTTCTGAGTGACCATCCTAAACCCATTCTACAAATTGAAGTACCCATCCTTTTCACCCAAAACTTTACTTTACAGCTTTTTGAATGCTCCAACACCAAGCAATACTTTTCAAAGGGCATTTCAGAACTAGTTCTTTTCTTAATGTCCTTCCTAAACCCATTTTACAAGTTGAAGCACCCATTCTTTACACCCACAACTTTACTTTACAGCTTTTTGAATGCCCCAACACCAAGCAATACTTTTCAAAAGGCATTTCACAACAAGTTCCTTTCTTAATGTCCCTCCTAAACCCATTTTACAAGTTGAAGTACTCATCCTTTTAACCCACAACTTTACTTTACAGCTTTCGAATGCTCCAACACCAAGCAATACTTTTCAAAGGCATTTCAGAACAAGTTCTTTTCTTAATGTCCCTCTTAAACCCATTTTACAAGTTGAAGTACTCATCCTTTTCACCACAACTTTACTATAGAGCTTTTTTGAATGCTCCAACACCAAGAAATACTTTTCAAATGACATTTCAGAACAAGTTCTTTTCTTAATGTCCTTCCTAAACCCATTTTACAAGTTGAAGTTCCCATCCTTTTCACCCGCAACTTTACTTTACAGCTCTTGAATGCCACAACACCAAGCAATACTTTTCAAAAGACATTTCAGAACAAAGTCTTTTCTTAATGTCCCTCCTAAACCCATTTTACAAGTTGAAGTACCCATCATTTTCACCCACAACTTTACTTTACAGATATTGAATGCTCCAACACCAAGAAAAACTTTTCAAAGGGCATTTCAGAACCAGTTCATTCCTTAATGTCCCTCCTAAACCCATTTTACAAGTTGAAGTACCCACCCTTTTCACCACAACTTTACTTTACAACTTTTTTCTTATTGTCCCTCCTAAACCCATTTTACAAGTTCAAGTACCCATCCTTTTCACCCAGAAGTTTACTTCACAGATTTTTGAATACCCCAACAACAAGCAATACCTTTCAAAGGCATTTCAGAGCAACTTCTTTTTTTAATCTCCCTAATAAAACCTATTCTACAAGTTGAAGTACCCACCCTTTTCACCCAAAACTTTAATTTACAGCTTTTGTATACTCTAATATCAAGCAATACTTTTCAAAGGGCCTTTCAGAACCATTTATTTTCATAGTATCACTCCTAAACTCATTTTACAAGTTGAAGTACCCATCCTTTTCACCCAAAACTTTACTTTGCAGCTTTTTGAATGCCCCAGCACCAAGCAATACTTTTCAAAAGGTATTTCACAACAAGTTCTTTTCTTAATGTCCCTCCTAAACCCATTTTACAAGTTAAAGTAATCATCCTTTTCACCCACAACTTTACTAAACTGCTTTTTTGAATGCTCCAACACCAAGCAATACTTTTCAAATGGCATTTCAAAACAAATTATTTTCTTAATGTCCTTCCTAAACTCATTTTACAAGTTGAAGGTCCCATCCTTTTCACCCGCAACTATACTTTACAGCTCTTGAATGCCACATCACCAAGCAATACTTTTCAAAAGACATTTCAGAACAAGGTCTTTTCTTAATGTCCCTCCTAAACCCATTTTACAAGTTGAAGTACCATCCTTTTCACCCACAACTTTACTGTACAGCTTTTGAATGACCCAACACCTATCAATACTTATCAAAAGGCATTTCAGAACAAGTTCCTTTCTTAATATCCCTCCTAAACCCATTTTACAAGTTGAAGTACCCATCCTTTTCACCACAACTTTACTATACTGCTTTTTTGAATGCTCCAACACCAAGCAATACTTTTCAAAGGCATTTCAGAACAAGATCTTTTATTAATGTCCCTACTAAACCCATTTTACAAGTTGAAGTACTCATCATTTTCACCGCAACTATACTTTACAGCTCTTGAATGACACAACACCAATCAATACTTTTCAAAAGACATTTCAGAAAAAGATCTTTTCTTAATGTCCCTCCTAAACCCATTTTACAAGTTGAAGTACCCAGTCCTTTTCACCCACAACTTTACTATACTGCTTCTTGAATGCTCCAACACACAGAAATACTTTTCAAAAGGCATTTCAGAACAAGTTATTTTCTTAATGTCCTTCCTAAACCCATTTACAAGTTGAAGTATCCATCCTTTTCACCACAACTTTACTTTAAAACTTTTTTTCTTAATGT
Organism: Artemia sp. Qi Xiang Cuo; assembly: GCF_049724085.1. Taxonomy (NCBI): domain Eukaryota; kingdom Metazoa; phylum Arthropoda; class Branchiopoda; order Anostraca; family Artemiidae; genus Artemia; species Artemia sp. Qi Xiang Cuo. The sequence continues at coordinate 58,422,263 of NC_142806.1, read as the reverse complement.
CCATCCTAAACCCATTTTACAAGTTGAAGTACCGATTCTTTTCACCCACAACTTTACTTTACAGCTTTTTCGAATGCCCAATACCAAGCAATACTTTTCAAAGGCATTTCAGAACAAGTTCTTTTCTTAGTGACCGCCCTAAACCCATTTTACAAATTGAAGTACCCATCCTTTTTACACACAACTTTACTTCACAGCTTTTTGAATGCCCCAACACTAAGCAAAACTTTTCAATGCATTTCACAACAAGTCCTTTTCTTAATGTCCCTCCTAAACCCATTTTACAAATTGAAGTACCCATCCTTCTTACACACAACTATACTTTACAGCTTTTTTTGAATGCTCCAACACCAAGCAATACTTTTCAAATGGCAATTCAGAACAAGTTATTTTCTTAATGTCCTTCCTAAACCCATTTTACAAGTTGAAGTACCCATCCTTTTCACCCCCAACTTTACTTTACAGCTTTTTGAATGCCCCAACACCAAGAAATACTTTTCATAAGGCATTTGAGAACAAGTTCTTTTCATAATGTCCATCCTAAACCCATTTTACAAGTTGAAGTACCCCTCCTTTTCACCCACAGCTTTACTTTACAGCTTTTTGAATGCCCAATACCAAGCAATACTTTTCAAAGGCATTTCAGAACAAGTTCTTTTCTCAGTGACCATTCTAAACCCACTTTAGAGATTGAAGTACCCATCTTTTTCACCACAACTTTACTTTACAGCTTTTTGAATGCTCCAACACCAAGCAATACTTTTCAAAGGGCATTTCAGAACCAGTTATTTTCTTAATGTCATTCCTAAACCAATTTTACAAGTTGAAGTACCCATCCTTTACACCCATAACTATACTTTACAGCTTTTTTTTGAATG
>NC_142806.1:58377044-58420885 GCF_049724085.1 Artemia sp. Qi Xiang Cuo | reverse complement strand
GTACCTACCTCTACCCCTACTCTCTCTACACAACAGTGACCTTTGATGACATTTAAAAATTATTGTATTATGACAATGAAACCTTGCAAAATAGGTCTCCTGTTTAAATGAACAACAAGAAAACTGTTGTTAGCTTTACTAAAAATTTGGGTAAATATATACCAAATCATATTATTGAGTAATAACTAAAGTGAATATACCATTCAATGCCTTTTTTTATGCTGATTACAAATATAATAATCATTTGGTCAATATATACCAAATCATATTATTGGGTTTCAAATAAAGTGAATACACCATTTGATGCCTTTTTTTATGCTGATTATGAATATAATAAGCATTTCTATCGGAAATGAATTTCAGCCCCCCCCCCCCCTATATAGGCTATACCTAACCTAACCCTGAATTAGCATATATAATGGGGGGCTGAAATTCATTTCCAATAGAAATGCTTATTATATTTGGGTAAAATTCTACTTTAAGTAATTTTGGTTATTTTGGAATGGGGTTAGGTTAGGAAAATGAAACTTTCAGGGATAGGTCTACAGGCTAAAGTATGTCCCCGGAAGGTATTTTGAAGTACCTACCTCTAATCCTTCTCCCTCTAAAGGGTCCTGAAATTTGCCTACATGACAGGTCTATACCCATTGAAATTTTGACAAAACAACATTTTACATTAATTTTCAGTTATCAGTTTCTTTTTCTCTGGCTTTAGCTCTGAAAATACAATTTCAGTTATTTGAGCAGAATTTTAAGCCATATAAATAGTTTATTTCCAAAATTTAGGAAATGTATTTGCATATCTTTAAAACCTTATAAATTCGGATTGAGCAAAGTTGTGAAGCTGAAAACAATTTTGTTGTACTTCATTTAAGCAGAAGATCTATTTTGCAAGGTTTCACTTCTATAACTCACATATTTTTAAAGGTCATCAAAGGTCAGGACCCTCTAGAGGGAGAAGGAGTGGAGGTGGGTACTTCAAAATATCTTCCCGGGACATACTTTAGCCTGTAGACCCATCCCTGAAAGTTTCATTTTCTTAACCTAACCCCTCTCCAAGATAGTCAAAAGTAGCTAAAGTAGAATTTTACCCAGTTTTCTTGTTGTTCATTTAAACAGGAGACCTATTTTGCAAGGTTTCATTGTCATAATACAACAATTTTTAAATGTCATCAAAGGTCACTGTTGTGTAGAGAGAGTAGGGGTAGAGGTAGGTACTTCAAAATATACTCTTAGGACATGCTTTGGTAAATTTTTCACAGTTCATATTATTGACTTATGAATGATGTAAGCATACCACTCAATGCCTTTTTTATGCTCTGCAAATATAATAATCTTTTTTGTTAGAAATGATTTTACCCCCACACCTATATATACCAATTCAGGGTATATATTTTTGAATTAGGGGGTATAGGGGTAAAGTTTAAACTTCCATCTCATTTACATCAGAAACAGAATTTACCCCCATCCCTCCTAATGTGCAAATATATACCTTGAATTGGTATATTAAGGGGTGAGGGTAAAATTCATTTCTGACAAAAATGATTATTTTTGCCCATGCAATCTGATGACTGCAAGCATACTACTGCTTGTTTTTTTTTCTTGCACAGAAAGTGTTTTGGTTTTTGTGAGCAAACCTAAGTTGAGCACCAATATTAATATAAGCAACAATAGATGTTGTAGACTGCTCAACAAGTTTCAGTTGATGACCTCTAGTTCTTGAATTGGTACTAACAGTAGGGGATAATGCTGAGAGAATATTAGCCCTCAATTACTTAAAGGCTAAAATGGCATCCCCTCTATTTCTCCTGTATACAAGTTTATATAGATTAAACTTTGATAGTCTTACAGTGTAGGAAAGCTTTATAAACAAATGTGGTATATATATTTGCACATGAGGGGGTGGGTGTAAACCAAAGCATATAATAAATATTTAACCTAACGTAGGCACGTTTCTCCCCCTAAATCCCCAAAAACAATAGTTTGAATTTTGTTAACTCAATGAGAAACCATGTTTTGCAATCCATTTCTCTATTGACAGATACCTATTTGACTAGGTTTCCTTTAGCATTTCCCTGTAATGCTACCATATAATGCATAAGTACACAAAAATTTACTTATGTTTTGTCAACATTCTTGATCTACATTACATACCATATTACCTTTCAGGGTATATATGATTGCCTATGCTTTTACTGTTTACTCTGGATAAATATCAAAGTATGTTTCCAAAAAAAATGCCTGTAATCTCTTGACAAACTTTCTTTTCGCCAGTCATTTTTTTCCCTTAACCTGCCTTGCTTGTTCTGCTTCTATTCCTAACTCTTTCATTACCCATCCTAACATTGATCCTTATCAGCATTGATAATTTAATACATAAAAGAATCAAAATCCAGAAGAAAACAGTTTTAAGATCTGTAATCCTTTTCACTATAAATTTTCTTTCTACTCTTTTTTTTTAAGTAGAGTTATCAAGTGTCAGTTATCAATTTGGGTTAATTTTCAACTTAACTAAATACCTTAAAGAATGAATATAGGGTTGAAAATAACATTTACCTAACCTGACACTGCAGTTTTTTCAGCTTTTTTATCTGGTTGCGGGGGGGGGGGTATTTGTCGGGACTAATTTTTTGGGGGGGATGTATTTTCCATTTGGGGCGGGCCCCAGGGGTTATTTTATTGGAGATGGGTTTTTATGGATAGATTTGTACATAGTAGCCATTATTACGCTGACATTTACGATACATTGCAAAGCTTTTATTGTCTAAACTTCCTGCATCTTTGCTCTTTATTTTCGTTTTTAAAACATTTTTTTTACAATATCTGCAAATTATGCATTGACTGTTAACATCTAAGTTAAGGAAAAATATTTTCAAGCGATTGTTATGGCTGAGGCAAGAACAAAACAGGATACAGGTCCATACCTAATTAGACTAGATGAAGAAGCAAATAGAATACGCATGGAGAAAAACAGATGAAGGAATAAATAAAAAAAGAAAAAGCCAAAGCCAGGAGGGAAAAGAAAATGTAGAAAAAAAACAAAGAAAAGGTAAGAAAAAGAATTATTTTTTTGGGTGGGGGTTTTTCTTGTTGGCGGGAGGGGGTTGGAATTCCCATTTTAGAAGTTTATGGGAGCTAAATTGGGGTGAATTAAAATTTAATTTCTCAGACTTTAAGGCAGCATATGAAAGTTTTTTTTATTAAGAACATATTTTGTTCAAAATTTTCTAAGATATTTTTCTGTGCAAGTTTCCACTTAACCAATACCTTAAATAAGAAATCTAGGGCCTAAAATGTATTCCAAAAAGTATGGACCAATTACTATCTCTACCCTCTCCTTATAACTTGGACTTAGAAGAAGGCATGCATGATAGGTGCATTATCATTTCAGCAATGGGTTTTCAGATTATAGCAAGTAATTACCACTTTGTTAATTAAAGGGATTTCTGGCCAACTTTTAAGTCAATAAAAATGTCAGTTTTCTAAATGGCCCAAAAATTGCCTCTTTTACTTCTCCTCTCTCCTTCATTAAAACAATTTATGAGCTGTTCAGGGGCCAATTTCTCTGAGTTCATGGAATATACAATTTTATAAGGTTGAGGAAATTTCAAGGCAAACAAAACAGGAAACATCAAGGCAAATAAACTTGAGCACATAATAACAAGCTGGTGCACAACTACAAGCATAAAGCAAGGCATCACAAAATGCTGCAACCCCCTTCAGCTATTTCCAAAGAGATGAGCTCCTTCTACCTTTAGGCATGGAGGCTTACTCTGCTAACTGCATATAACTTGGCAAATTATCACTCACTACAAGACACAACAGAACACCACACCAGGAGGCACAAGGCTCACTCATATTAGCATCCAATGGGTTTTGGCAGACTTACACTAGACATAAATGCCTCATTGTTGCTTTGTTACTCATTATAGGTTTAGTCTCTCTGGTGGCTTCACCACTCTGCCAGATCTTGTGGCCTGAGCAGCTGTTGTTTGTGCTGGAATTTTGCTAGATGGTTCACTTGCTGGCAGGTTGGGCTCAGCTATGGCCATACCAGGCTTTGTGGTGGTAGTCAGGAATCTGCAATAATCTGTGCAGACTCATGCTTGCAGTAGTGATATGTCCCCGCTTTTCCCTGATGGTTCTGGCTGTTTTCTGAAGAAGAGCTGGTTACCTTCTCTGAGTTAGGGATGTTCTCTAGCATGTTGGTTATGGTAGGATTTCTGTCTGTGTTGAGCCATCTCTCTGCTCGGCAAGAATTCAGAAGTCTCTTCCACTGTTTTCCAAGTGCTTTTCTGTGCATGTCAGTTTCAAGCAAAACTGGCGGCTCATAAGCATTTGTGAGGGGGCAGCTAAACCATCTATTGGGGGGTTATGGTATTCCAGAATTCCAAGGTATGGTTCTGATCCATTTTCACTTGCCTTGGTCATGATGCTTTGCAAGTCTGGATAGTCTTTTCTGCTAATCCATTTGACTGGGGGTATATTGGACTTGAAGTTTTTAACTCGAATCCCCAGTCTCTGGCAAACCTCTTGAATTCTTGGGACACAAATTGTCTGCCATTATTGGACATCATGACCTGGGGTATGCCATAACAGGCAAAATGCAACTTCAGTTTTAAAAAAAGTGGCTATGGCAGTCCACCACTAGAAGGTAGCTGAAAAGGGGTGAGGTTCAACCTCAGTAAATGTAAATTTGGTGTACAAGAGTTCACTTACTTTGGCCACATGATTGGTGGAAAAGGGATACACCCAATCCAGAGAAGCTACATGCAATTAATGCAATGCTGAAGCCACAAAACAAAGAAGAGCTGACCACCCACCTAGGAATGCTAAATTACCTAGCCAGATACATCCCTAATCTATCAACAACATGCAAGGACCTTCGTGACATCTGCAAAGACAAAGACTTTGTTCGGGAAACAAAGCACAATGTTGCCTTTAAGGAAATAAAGGGTTCCATTGTGTTGCACCTTCATTTCTTTGATTGCTGAAATACCTCAATTGACCTGACAGTTGATGCCTTGTCACACAGCCTAGGAGCATACATCTCAACAAATGGACAGGCAATAGCATACACTTCATGAGCCCTTACGCCTACCAAACAAAGATACTCATAGCTAGAGAAAGAGCTTTACCCCATTCAGTGGTGTATCCAGGATTTTGTTTTGGGGGGGAGGGTGTCAGTCTACCTTTTTATAGCAGTCATATGAGCAAGAAAATTATCTATCATAGTGCAAGATTTCAGGGGGGGGGGTATCTAGGTAAATAAATGAACAGTACACACTTGTCATGAGCATTTCTAGTTGGAGACTTTTTTTGTTTGAGAATGGATGACAAAATTTAGTCAACAAATTCAGAATTAAAAAAAAAGTTAGAAGCAGTGGGAGTTTCTATTTCGGGCGAGTAGATGTTTTGGAACTGCCACAAAGCAGCAGAATTTAGAAAATATAAAAAAAAGAAGTGCATTATTCCTCATATTTGCCTATGGGACCCTTGTTTTAGAGAACCAAATAAATAAAAAATAATATTATATCAAAGACAATTGCCCAGAATTTGGTTTTGGAGGGATGGGGGCCTCAGTCTACCTAATATAGCAGCCATGAAAGCAAGAAATGGATTGATATTAACATTGTTTACAGAGGATGAAGCACAATTAAAGTTTAAAAAACAGAATCAACTGCACTTAAAGAAACGAGCAACAAAAGACGACCTAACCTCTGACAGTAACAGCTGCCGGTCTTTTTGGGCTGCAAATCAATCAAAAACTTGGTCAGCATTGACCTGGATATCATGGTTCAGGGTCATGTGAGCTAGTCTGTTCAGACGCTCCTTGCCCGTTGAGCTCTGCAGATAGGTTTTTAATCGCTTAAGACAGCTAAAGCTCCTCTCAGCAGAAGCGGTAGTCACTGGTAATGTCTGAAAAATTGTCAAAAGCCTTTGAATGCATGGGAAAAAATTCTGCATCACATGACGTAAGAGTCGAAGCAACAGTTGATGGTTTCTCAGACATTCCAAGCCACTTCTGTTTCCAAAGAACGTACTCACATTCGAGTGCATGTCTACCCCCGTGAAATCCCTTGTAAACAGCAACAGCATTCACAAATTCATTAATTTTTAATGACTTGCTGTTAGCTGGCAAAAGCCTTTTGATTTTGAAAGATGCCTCCTGGTGGTGATAAATCTTTGATCAAATTCTTCAATAAGTGAAGCAAAGTAAGGTTTGAACAATGACTTGCGACAAAAAACCTTGATGGACTCATTATTGTTGATGGACTTTTGTCGGATAGACCTTGGAACAGCCGGAGCCACATTTAACTCTTGTGCAAGCTCATAGGCTTTCTGAAAAATCGTTTCAAAATTATTTTGTTTTTGACTGCAGTAAAGTATCAGAAAATAGCTTAACATGCCAACAGCACTCAACTAAGTCTAAATCTTTGGCTTACAGCACCTTAGAGACAGAGAGCATTATGGCACTTACAAACTCTAGCATAGCCATTGTGAACATAAAACTAAATTTGGTTGCTGCTGAAACCAACGCATTTGCTTTTGAATTAACTTCCTTATTGCACAGTATGCTACCAACTATTTCCGCAAGTATGGATATAATCGCAAAATACAAAGACATAAAAACTAAAATGTAATCATTACACTCCATCCATCTCGTTTTGCAAAACTTCACAAGCTTCCTCACAGGACTATCGGGATACACGACAGCAACCGCTTCTACAAACATATTTGTTCTTTTTGGTGAGGATGATAAAAATGATATAATCTGCTGTACAGTAGCAAAGATTGACCTAACAAGTCCTACCCTACCAGTTTTACATAAAGCCAAATTTAAGCTCTGCAATGCACAGTGGGTGTAGATCACATGGGGATATTTTTTCCTAATTTCTGCCTGTGCACCAGAATACCAGCCTGACATGTTGCTGGCCCCATCAAAACCAACCCCCACAAATTTCTCCATTTTTAAGCCAAATGCAATGCATTGGCCAATGATTTGTTCTGCTACTGCAGAGCTGGGGAGATTTCCTCAAACAGAAAACCTGAGAAGCGGCTCTTCAAGTAAAGCACGAGTTTTATATTAGTATCTGACTACAGGAACTAACTAGAACTAATTAAGCTTGTCAGCATGTATATCAATAACTGTACAACGAACCTGAAGAATCTTTTGACGCTATATGCTGATGACTGCAAGCTCCTAGGACTGGCCCAGAACAACCTAAATCTATCAACTATGCAAGAAGATCTGGACAGACTATCTAGATGGTCATCCGATTGGTGTCTACAGTTCAATGTCTTAAAATGTAAAGTTTTACATCTTGGATTCAATAATCCAAAATTTGCGTATCACATAGGAGATGCCCAGCTTAAGGCAGTCAGTGAGGAGAATGATCTGGGGGTTATTGTTGATAGTGAGCTGAAGCTTCAGTGTCACACATGATCTCAAGTTGCAAAAGCAAATCAAGCCCTTGGCCTCATGAAGCAAACATTTACAACCAGGAAGTTTGGAGTGATTACGAAACTGTACAAAGCCATGGTCCATCCTCACCTGGAATTTGGCATGACCCTAGCCTCTCTGTACTATAAGATGGATGTGAAAGTACTTGAGAGTGTAAAGTCCAAAGAAGAGCAACTAAGCTTATCTCTGCATTCACAGACAAATCTTACAAGGAACATCTCACCTTACTCAAACTCCCTACCTTAGTATACTGTAGCAAAAGAGGACATGTAATAGCAACTTGTAAGTTGCTAGAAAATGACCTATTAAGTCATGTCTTTTCCCCATTCTTCTCAACTTCCACAAGAGGACACACCAAGAAGCTGCAGGCCCCCCGTTGCATCAAGCGAGAGCACCAACAGTTCTTCTCAGTCCATTCCGTCCCATTCTGGAACAGCCTATCAGTAGCCACCATCCAATCTAAAACTCTAGATGCCTTCAAGAAAGGAGTTGATCAAGACTGGACCAATCCCGAATGGAGGCTGAACTGGGATGTCAAATCATAACCTTGAAATACCACCAGCAAGATTTCTACAGGAGGCTCAAAACCACCTTATCTTGCTGGACATGTGCTTTAAGGTAACTTAAGGTAATTTTCTTTCTTTCCTCTCACATGACCTTTTTTTTTCACTGCTTAGCTTACACTGGAATTATAGCAGTATTTGAAACTTTGAATGAACTATCGCCTCTTAGTCCAATTCCTTAACGCACTTCATTCATTGCAGAGAAGCTAGTGCTTATAGCTACAGAGGTTAAACAGTGAGAAAAATTTCTTGACATTTTGTATGATTACAGGAGGCAATTGCACATTTGATGATAAAATAATGATATAAGCTTGCCGGAGAAATGGATAGCCATTTAACAAGAAATGAAAAAAAGAACGGGTGTTGCAAATAACTTAAAAGCGTGAATATTTCAGAACTTACTATGTTGGCACTTAAAAAAGAAGAAGAAAAGAAATTTCAGTGGGGGGGGGGGCGCTCCGGCCCCCCTCCCTGGATACACTACTGACGCCATTGTATTTGGCTGCTGATACTTCCATCAATACATTCATGGAAGGCAAGTCAATGTGTTCACTGATCATTGCCCTCTTGAAACCATTTTACAACAGCCTTTGCACAAGGCCCCCACAAGACTACAAAGGATGATGCTACAGATTCAGCCATACAACTTGAGTTTCACTTACCAATCCAGTGCTGAAATACCAGTCACTGATGCATTATAAAGGCTCCACCTGTCAGCAATTGACAAGGCAAGCCAGAGAGAACTTGAAGCATATGGACACCAAGATGTCGTGTTGAGCCATCTCTCTGCTTGCCAAGAATTCAGAAGTCTGTACCACTCTCCTTTCCAAGTGCTTTTCTGTGCATGGCAGTTTCGAGCAGAGCTAGCAGCTCATGAGCATTTGTGAGAGGGCAGCTAAACCGTCTATTGGGGTGTTGTGGTATTCCAGAATCCAAGATATGGGTCTGATCCATTTTCACTTGCCTTGGTCATGATGCTATTGCAAGTCTGGATAGTCTTTTCCACTAATCCATTTGACTGGGGGTATATTGGACTTGAAGTTTTTAACTTAAATCCCCAGTCGCTGGCAAACCTCTTGAATTTATGAGACACGAATTGTCTACCATAATTGGACATCATGACCTGGGGTATGCCATGACAGGCAAAATGCAATTTCAGTTTCAAAATGACTTCTGCTGTTTTTAATTCACTCAACAGATCAGTTTCAAAAAAGCGGTTATGGTAGTCCACCACTAGGAGGTAGCTGGCTTCATGCCAGGTGAATATGTCACAGGTAAGTTGTTGCCAGAAGAGAACTGAAACTGGTGTGCAGATTAGTGGCTTTTTTTGTACTCCTTCGGTTTTTTTTGGCATTTGTAGAAGCTAACATTCAAATTTCCTATGTCTGTGTTCAGTCAAAGTCAGTCGATGAGCATCCTGGCTCTGTTTAATTTTCTCCACCCCTAGATGGGAAGCGTGTAGCTGTTTTAATTTGTCGGATCTCAGACATGCTGGTACCACTATCTTGTCTCCCTTGAATATGATTTTATCGTTAATGTACAGTTTGTGTTAGATTCCCAAAATGGCAGTACATGACTAAGACATAGCTTGCAGCAAATTGGCCAGCCAGTTTTTATAATTTGTCAGAGTGCAACTAGCTGGGGGTCTTCTTTAGACTGGTTTTGGATTTCTTGTAGTTTTGAATCGCTTACCAGAAGTCTTAAAAAGCATATGTATTTGAACAAAAGAGTGCAGATATACAATTGCATTTTTTTTATATATTTCTTGAAAGATGTCCAAACACTAAAGAGCATTTCAAGGAGTAGGAATGTGCCCAGTAGAACAAATAATTGCAAAGCACTCCAGGTCTTCAATTATATTGTAATTGAAACTTACTCCAGAACTTTTCTGATAAAGGACTTGCACTGATTTACAGAAGTTAAGAGAGGATAAACGGGTGTAAGTTAAATCAAACAGTGGGAAAAACAATAAATATAACTCACATAAAGTTCACATCAATTTAGATGACTACGAATGATGTAAGAAATAGCGCTTGGGAAACTGCATTCGAAATTATTTAAACTCATTTCATAAAGATAATCCTTTTTTTTTCAACATATGAAGAACTGTGTATAATGCAATATTTGCACTTGTATATTGCATCTGTCTGGTTTTTATGCAAAGTAACCGAAGAGACAAACTTTAATAAACAAGAGAATAGTGAAGAATTATGTTATGCAAATTAATATTTGGCAGGGAAAATCACTGGTGACAAATCACTAGGGGTGGCACCATGAGTGCATGATTTTCGGGGATTTTGGGAACCAAATTTTTTTTCAGGGTGACAAATTGATTTTCGGGGAAATACCTGACAATTTAGGGAAATGCCCAACAATTCGGGGATACTGCATCCCCTGCTTGATTTCTAATCAGGAAAATCTAAATACTAAACCACATGATACTGAAAAGATCTGAATTTGCGGTTGACTCAATAAATATTGGCCGTAAAATTAATTTAAAGTCGACCAAACGCCGCCGCCTCTGGTGGCGGCGGCGCGCCGGCGGCATTGCGACACTTCGGTGGTGGTCGACAGGGCCTCTTGTCGGCGGCGTTCGGTTGATCTGCCGGCGTGGTGCCGGGGTCTAGTTGGGATATTAATTCTAGAGCGTAGAGGTCCGAGCAACAGATCCAAAAACATTATATCTGAGGACAGGCCATTTCCCAGGGAAGTAGATACAAAAATGTTATCAATTAATGTTGAAGTTGATCTCACAGGATCAACTCTAATAGGGAAAAAAATTGTGGGTAGAAGACCACCCATGGTCACTGATTCAAAAAAAGTGTCAGATTCAATATTTTTACCAACATTGAGTAGGTTATAATTAAAGTCCCCAAGAGCTATTGCCTTTTATGGCGTAGATTTATAAAACTAGAGAAATCATCAAATAGATTACAAAAATATGGGGTCGGAAATGGAGGAGGTTTATAAAACAAGGAGAGTATATTGGAAATTTGGCCATTAACTGTGTTAACAATTATTGAATAAATACATCTGAGATTTATTTGTGTAGAGAATGTTGATTCGGACTCTGATAGCCTGGTAAAATTTACATTTGAACGGATGTAAAGTGAGTTACCCCCAGAACACTTAGTCAATCTCCTGCGCATATGGATTATTTGGTAACCAGGGAGTGGAAAATCACTAGTGTCATCATTATCCGAGGGCCATGTCTCTGTTAATCCTATAACGTCAAAATGGCAGACACCATTGAACAGAATTAAATCTTAAAGCTTGAGCCACTTATCCCGAATGCTTTCGATGTTGAAATAAAGAACATTAAGGGAATTATTGTTGACTGGTTTCGGCTTCACATTGGTAACAAAATCGAGAATATAAAGGTATTTACAATTAGCATAAGCTAAGGTACCGTCGGGGCTGCTTGTAGGGTTGGCGTGCTGGTTACTTTCTGTATCGGAATAATTAAAAGCAATGTTTTTAGAAAGGGATATAATACTATAAATCATAACTTTCGTTGTTTTGGACCTTTTCCAGCCTTGGAAAGTTATATTCTTTGCTTCAGTCTTAATTTTTCCATACCTCCCTCAACATGTCCATCATCACCTCATCCATCTTCTTACAAGCATAAAACGGATGAGCGCAATAGCCAAAATGCTTCACTTTTTCTAAGCTCAAATCCTTTTACTTAGGGAAACGAGACAAATTTATCAATTAACACTTCTAATATCTTGACATTTCAATATGTACTGACTCCTACTAGTTTGTAATGGAATCGGGTGCACAATCAAACACACAAATCAAACCCCTGAGTCATGTGATCCTCAAGTCAGATGATCAACCTGTAACAAGTTTGGACAACAGTAGAAATTAGTTTTATGGAAGTATTGGCAAGATTGACGTGGCCGCATTTCTGAGTATTGTGGAATTTATAGTTTAAAGAGTGGGATAAATAATCGCATCTCGGATGTGACTGAATTCCGGGGATAATTGCGGTCAGTTTGGGCGATGGTAAGTGTCAGTTTTATGGCAGTAGGATTGACTCCATCGCATTTCTGACAATGCACAATTTTTAGTGTGAAACTGCAAGTCAGCAGTTTTAAACTGCTTATTAAATTTTAAAATTGAATTAGATTCTTTATTAAAGATTCTTTAAGATTATTTAAGATTATTATTTATTATTATTTAATTAACTAAGATTATTATTTAATTAAGGTTTATTTAAGATTCTTCTTTTTTTTAGATTTTTCTAAATTCATTACTTAGATTCTTAAAACTGTTAACAGGTTGTGGTATGACAAAATGTTCTTTGATCATAGATTTTTGCTCTTGTTTCTTTTCTTCTTCTTTTTTACTCTACCTTTATGCTCTTTTTGTGTACATCAGTTATAAATAAGTTCATTAATGTTAAGCTACAAAATTCACATAATTCTAATGTCTTAGAACCTGAAAACTGAATGTGTCTTCTTAAAAGTATTTTGAAAAGTGACTAGTATAGCAACCACAGCTTAGGACAATAAAGGTTTATTAAAAAGCGGGAATCAGATAGGAAATATAGATTCATGTAATTAGATTTGGTATTCAATGATCTTTCCAAATATAATAACCACTCTTGATTCAATTAGATCCCAAAATCTGTATCGAATTTCTGTCTTTTCTTGGTGGCAGTGCGGAGGGAACAAGGTAATTCCCAAGGAAGTGTCCAAAGGATCATACAGACATTTTTTTTTAATTTCAGGTTCTAAGGGTTTGAAACCCCCCCCCTCCAAGTTTTATCCTTTCTGCAGAATAAAAAAAAATATATAAAATTCGATTTAAAAAAGAAATCACACGTATCCAATAGTATTTTATTCTTTTTACAAGCCCCTCAAAAAATTCGTTTGGTAAATGTCATTTGATAATTTGGGTGGGAAACCCATAGAAATCTAGTAAATTTAGGATTCTTGAAAGGGAGGGGAGCTGGTGGGTCACAATGCCCCTGCCCTTGCATATGTTTTTGATACATGCCCCAGCATACGTCCCAGCGACATCCCTTTGAATTTTGAATTGGGAGGAAGAGGGCAAAAAAAATTTCTCTGGTCTTGATAAAAAAAGTAAAGCTACGTTTTTTTTCTTTATTTATGGCTGTCTTTGACAGGCTCTGTTACTAGTTTATTTAGTTTAATTTTGTTTTAGCTAATTAAGCTAGTTAATTAGTTTATTTAGGTTCTCTCTGAAATATCGGGTTATTGCAATGCATTATATTGGTTTTTAGAAAACTTTGAGAAAATGCATTTGTTTTTGTGTTGCCTTTGCAGCGGGTCACTGCAGACGCTGCAAACCCTTGTAACATTGTGATAGGCTGTATGAGGACAAAAGGAAAAATCGCTTAGGTTAGCGACCAGATTGAAGCAGTGTATTGCAACAACGTCATGCATTGTTTTATACAGACAATATTTTTAATTAGCATAAAAATGTTTAGAGGACGACCTGAAAACAAACAAAAAAACAAGTTGGTGTACCAAATACCAATGGCCTTTTTAAGCTTGCTTAAGGTGAGTACATTTAGAATTTTGAACAACGAAATTAAATATCCCGAGAGGGGCATCAGGACTGTAGAAATGCCTGGGTGGGGCATGTCCTGAAATCGGTAGGCAACCCCCCAGAGCCCAAGCGTAAGAATTTTAAGCTGTGTTCTGAGGGCACATTTGGTTTTATTGAATGGGTGGTCGCATAAACCTTGCACTAGGCTCATTTGATGTGAAGTTGACAATTCTAGTTCCGTTTTTAAGAGTCAAGAGTGATCAAAGGGCAACTAGCCCCTACTCCTCTCCGCCTTCTTTCCCCCAAATGCATCCGATTGAAATTTTAAGATACCCACTTTGTTCAAAATAGTCCAAAAATCATACAAGAATGTTCTCGGGGTTGAAAGAGCCCCCCAGAGCCAGGGGGAAAGGGTTGTAAGCTTTGCTCCGAGGGTGTGAAAGGTTTTTATGAAAAGAGTAGTCGTAATATTTTTAGAGGGGGCTCATTTGATTAGAAATTGTAAGGATTGTAAGTTTTGCCTCGGGATATAAGGTCCCAATGGAAGGGGTGGTCGTATAAACTGCAGGAGGTTCATTTGATTGGAATTTAAAAGTTCTAGGTCCCTTTATAATAGCCAAAAATGATCATAAGGATACTAGCCCCCCCCCTCTCTACGCGCTCGGGTCCCGCAATGCATCCGCGCGACGTGTTGTGTTGGTCCTTGTGGGAAAAAGAGTCCAAAAATCATATAACAATGCTCCCGGTGTTGACACATCGCCCCAGAGCTTGGGAGCAAGGGCTGTAAGTTATGCTCCGAGGGCATATACAGTTTTTATGAAAGGGGTGGTTGTGTAAACTAGCCATTTTGTTCAAAAAGACCAAAAGATCATGTAAAAATGTGTCTGGGGTTGAAACAACACTCCAGCGCCCGCAGTTAAGGAGTGTAGTTTGTGTCCCGAGGGCATATAAGGTTTTTGTGGAAAGGATGGTCGTGGATACTCTTCAGGAGGCTCATTCGATTCAAAATTGAAAGTTCTAGTTCCGTTTTTAAGAGTCAAGAGTGATCAGAGGGCAACTACCCCCTCCTCCACACCCGATTATCCCCAAATACATCTGATCGAAATTTTAAGATAGCCATTTCGAACAAAATAGTCCAAAAAATCATGTAACAATGCCTCTTGGGTTGACACAGACCCAAAAGCCTGGGGCCAAGGGTCGTCAGTTATACCCCAAGAGCATGTAAGGTTTATATGGAAGGGATGGTCTCATAAGATTTGGAATAGGCTCATTTGATTGGAAATTGAAAGTTCTAGTTCTCTTTTTAAGAGTCTTTTTAAGGCAAATATTCCCCTACTCTCCACCCTCATTTCTCCAAATGCTTCCAACCTAAATTTTGAGGTAACCATTTAGTTCAAATAATCCAAATATCATATAACAATGTCTCAGGGGTTGGTATAGCCCCCCAGAGGCCCAGGTCAAGGGTTATAAGTTATAGTGTAGGGGTATATGATGCTCCTATGGAATAGGTGGTAGTATAAACTTAGGAGTATGCTAATTTGATTGGAAATTGAAAGTTTTAGTTGATTTCTTATGAGTCATAAGTGATCAGAGGGCAGGTAGCCCCTACCCCACGGCCTCTTTTTTCCCAAATGAAGCCGATCGAAATTTTGAGAAAGTAATTTTGTTCAAAATTGTCTAAAGGTTATATAGCAATACCTCTGAGGTTGACAAATCCCGGCAGAGCCCCGGGAATGGTTTGTAAGTTATAATCCGGGGGCACATAACGTTTGTGTGGAAGGGTTGGTCGTATAAACTCAGGAAGAGGCTTATTTATTGTAATTGAAAGCTCTAGTTCCCTTTTTAGGAGTCAAAAGTGGTCAGAGGGCAACTAGCCCCCTCCCCTAACGCTCGCTTTCCCCCAAATGTGTCCGATCAAAATTTTGATATGACCACTTCGTTCAAAATAGTCCATAGATCTTGCAACAATACCCCAGGGTTGATACAATCCCCCAGAACCCGGGAGCAAGTTATGCCTTCGAGCATATAAGTTTTTTTGTATGAAAATTGGGGTCGTATAAACTTTGGAGGAAGCTCATTTGATTTACAACACTGGAGGCTGTTTTCCCCCAATGCATCCAATCAAAATTTTGTGGTAGCCATTTTGTTCAAAATACTCCAAAGATCATATTGTTAATGTATAAAGTTTTCATGGAAAGGATGGTCGTATTAACTTTGGAGGGGACTCATTTGATTAGAATTTGAAAGTTCTAGTTCTTTTTTCTTAGAGTCAAAAGTGATCCAGGGGCAACCAGCCCCCCACATCCTTTTCCCCAAATGTATCTGGTCAAAATTTGAGATAGCCATTTTGTTCAAAATAGTCCAAAAGCCAAATAACTATTTTGAAAAAAATGAATTCCATAGAATAGGCCTACATTTAGCTTCAAACTTAAATTGAATATGCAAATTACGCTTAAAACGAACAAAATCTTTTACTTTTAAAGAATACACCCAAAACGTTAAGAAATTAAATAAACAGACATAGCAAACAAACATAAAACAGATACTAATATAAAATAGGTCTTAGAACGAGTAACATTTAAATTAAATATGAAAGTAAAGCGTATTACGAATAAAAATCCCAAAAAACAACAGTACGGCTACTGCCCTTTTCCCCAACTATAAAAGTCTAAAGCATTCCGCGTCGTTCGCGCTTTACTGAAAGCATACTATACTTCAAATATTGTCTTTTGTGCTTCAAAATTGAAAATAAAACTAAAATTACAGTGACAAAAAATATTAAACTAATGATCTTTCAGCAATTACTAATTTTTGTGCTTAAACATTGAAAATAAAATGAAAATTATAGTGAAATAAAATCTTGAACTTATAAGCTTTCAGCAATAACGATCTTTTTGTTTGTTTTAAGCTTAATTTGTATATTCAATTTAAGTTTTACTCACTTTAAGATTCGCTTATTCCTTTCTTATTAGTACCTGTTGTATGATTGTTTCTTTGATTTTTATTTAATAGTCTGTTCGATTTGGGTTTCATTTAATCTCTAGTATTAATTTTTTGTCGTTTTAATTTTGAATTATTATAGCTTTTGATTTATACCGATCTTAAGTTTAATATGTCCTTTAATTTTCTTTGAAAACTGGGGTGGTCATATAATTTTTGGTATCTATGACGCATGCGAAATTACGCAAGATAAAGTGACTCCGAGCAGCTAAAGCTAAAGGCATGGAACAAGTGACATCCGATAACAAGTTAGTTATTCTGATGCGTAATTTGTCTATTTCAGAGTGTTTGTGCAATGGAACAAACCTGGTTGTTCCTGAATTATATAACAACGTAAATAAAGCAAACATATACATACTGGGGAAAAGGTAGCAAAGAAGTTATATTTTTATCTATGACGTCATGCGAAATTATACAAGATGGGGAATGATTCAGAACAACTAAAGCAAAAGGCACGGAAAAAATGTTAGAAGCAATGATGAACGGAAATGAAACACAAAGAATCGTTAATTTATATGAAAGGAATTGAAGCTATATTAATGTTCCCGAACACTTCTCTCACAGCTCTTAGCAGAAGAATTTTGGAGCTTAGTAGTGGATTTCTCCTTGTACTGAACCCATGATTGCCAAAATGTGTGGACTGTGTCTTTGCGGGGTTTTGTGAAATTAAGTCTTTTCTTTTCGCTCGATGAGGGTAGCCATCGCTTGTCTGCCCTTTTCTCACTCAAATAGCCTTTTTGACGTGGATGTTAACTTAATATCTGTCTTTGCTAGACATCTACATCGGCATCGATGGGATATAACTTGAGAAACAGTTGACTAGGGCCTGCTGGTACTTTTCTGCGGCTCTACTACTTTTCTTTTTGCTTCGTATCCATACGTTATGATGGATATTAAAATCTGCATGGAGGATGACGCCAGGCTTAGAGTATTTGCCCCGAATGTAATCATGGGAGGGTCAAGCAGGTTGGAAGAATATATATAGTCCCTATAATCATAAACTTATTTGGAAGGGTCGCCCTAACC
Organism: Artemia sp. Qi Xiang Cuo; assembly: GCF_049724085.1. NCBI lineage: Eukaryota > Metazoa > Arthropoda > Branchiopoda > Anostraca > Artemiidae > Artemia > Artemia sp. Qi Xiang Cuo. The sequence continues at coordinate 58,403,311 of NC_142806.1, read as the reverse complement.
CACGGAATTGCTTCTCCTGCTGAGTTGGGAGATTCAGATATCAGTATGGTAGATGGCTCTGTGTATAAATAGAAGTACTTTATCGTCTATATTTTGTAACTCCAGTGCGCATTCGGTCTCGCCTGAGGAAAGTGTACCTCTGTATTGCGACCTCGCTGCTCTGTATCTTGTGGCTATGAAGCTAAGGTTTCTAAGGGATGAAGACGAAGCACCAAGCATCACCTTGTGATATTAGAGTGGACTGATGCTCTGTTTGGCAACATGGGACTCGGAGTTGGATTTCAGCTACCAAAACGTTGGGTGACATGTTTGCTGCCTTTCTCCGTAAAACAAAGTTCTAGGAACTGGAATGTCAATTTGACGCCCTGTACACCAGCAATGAAGGATTTTTATTATTTTTTTTCAATAGATGATAGATATTATTTGTGACAGAAGTCTCTTTGGGCCATGGCTATAAAAATAAAAATGTTTACCCACAAAATCATAACTCATGATAATAACACACATAATAATAATAAAACATAATGCATAAAAGTAAAATAGCATAACAATTGCAGGAAGAAAAGACGCATATTACCATAAAACTACGCACATAACATCGTGCACGTAATAGATAAATAGACATTTAATGCTTTAAAGCCAAATAGGCCATGGCTACAAAAAGGAGAATAACAAACAAAGAAAAAAAAATTCATACACATTCAACAATACTTCCAGTACTCACCTTCAACCCCCCTTAAAAAATCTCATATTTTTCAAAACGAAAATACACAAAGAAAAACAATCAATCTGTACTCACCTTAAATCGTTACCAGAGAACGACTCAAACTTCAGTACTGATATTTCGAAGGAGAGTCTAATAGTCATTGGACCAGGATTGCCACCCCTAGAAGTTTATCACTATTTCTTGTGATAAAGTAAAAATCACTAAATCAGCACACAAATCACTAAAAATTGATAAGAAAACACTAAATCAACCACAAAATCACTAAAATCTAGGTGCAGTATTGCCTTTAGTCATTTTCAACGGTGCAATTTGTACAGAAATACGAGATATATTATTCAGTCCCATGTTTTTTAAGCTTGCCATTTTTCTTTCCATGAATTTTCCAAATTTTGTGACAACTGCCAATTTTCGCTTTAACTTTTTTGTCTTTCAAGCTAATTTTTTTTAAGTAATAATTTTTAAGAGAAAAATATTTCGAGTTTTTCTTTCACACTGTTTGCGGCTAAACAATATTAGTATCCTTGTTCACTCTTATGGTGGTTGTCAAGCGTCGAAAACTGTCTCCAATTAAAAGGCTTATAAGTAACTTGCGTTCTTAGCTCGAAAGGCGATTATATAGTAGTCGAGGAGAAGCTTTTTAATGAAGCAGGAAAATGTCTGGACCTAGTCCATAAGAAATATATTTTCCATTTGATAAATGATGTTTATTCTTTTTCAAAAATACTTAAAAGGAACGTAAGGATGGTCTATCTAGAGAAAACATCTCGTCTGAGTAAATGGAAATACTGAAATATATGTCGTTTTAAAATACTTTATATGTAATTTTAATATTTTTTTTTCTAAATTTTAAAATAAGTTCTTATCTTTAAAAAATTAGATAGTAAATCAACTGAAACTATAAAATATAGCTATTACTGTAAATATAATAATAGTGTAGCTCTTTATTAATTCACTTTTATGGATTTTGATTGGGACATGCTACACTGTATGTATGTATCTTAGGCCTATACTTTACTTCTTTTCACCATTTCAAGTTTACTTTCTTTTAATAGGTGATCACTGTTCCAATATTTGCACATCAAAAGAATTTCACTGTGGGGCTTGAAAATGCATCCCTTTGTATAATCGCTGTGACAGATGGAAAGACTGCACTGATTTTGTTGATGAACTGGTATGTCGTTTTCTACAATGTATTTTTTATAGTAAATACATGCCTATATTAAATACAAAACCCAATAAATATGCGAACGAGGGAATTAGATACTTGGATTCAGTTTTAAACCGAGTTGAAACTAAAACTAAACGTTAAGCTTATTATAAGGTTATTATGCGAACTTAGCATGACAATATAAAGTGAAATGAAAGTGCCAATTGGAAAAATATAATATACACATACTGATCTTTAGTAATCAAAATGTTAATATTATTTGATTTATTAAAGTAAGGAGTCTTATATAAAAAAAAAGAAGAAAGAAACAGGATTGATTTTTTTTTTCTTTCAGGAGTACGAAAAGCAAGCAATAACTGGTTTGCTTCTTAACGTTTACGTTATATAACCTTATCGTTTCTGTTTATGTTTATGTATACCTTTATGTATACCTTTAATATATTTGACACCTTTATGATTCATAACTGTAAAATATTAAATCTTTCTCAAAACAACAACTAGATAAATACAATCACTGCTGGAAAAATAAATAAATGACAATAAAACACAAAAAACGTATCCGTTCAGGGGAAAAATATAAAAATTCCCAGCATTCCGTTCAGGTTGCTAAACACCCTATTAGCTCTATTCTGCAACCTCTAGAGTCGTTTTAAGTTTGTTTTTGGAGAGAGGCCGTAAAGCGGGCCCTAATATTGGACAAAAAAACTCTTACACGGGCCTTTCACAAATAGAAAAAGAGCTTCAAGCCAAGAATTACTTCCTGCTTTCTATTGTGGAAGAATCAAATCTGATCGAGTAGTGAATTTCAGACGATGAGCACTGAAATGAATTCCCAGGACATGAGCATTCTTAAAACAGCTTAAAACCCAAAAAACGCCGTTTCAACGAATATATCCCCCAAAAAGCATTTTTTTTAAACTAGGGGCGGGGGTAAAAAAAATCCAGGGGTCAAATGGTCCTTCTACCACTTATTCGAATTTATGCCATTGTTCTGAGAAGGTGAAACAAACTTTAAATATATAATGTTTGCGTTTTATGATCGTTATTAACGAGCAATTACTAGTAACAGCTCAGTGTTCCAACTATTTATGAATAGTGCCTCCAACATCTTGGTACCACGCCAAGATGTTGTATTAAATGCCATTTTATGATCCAAATCAACTTGAACTTTCAAGGTTTGCAACTTTCAGGGCAAACTATTTACTGCCTCCCCCAAACATAAAACATGAAAAAAAAATATCACAAAACAGAAAACCCACGAAATAGGAAACAGCAAAATTATAACTTAATCTCAAAACATAACAAAACGTTATATATCCTAAATCATAAAATAAAAATTATCAAATAAACTCAAAATAAATTAATCGCAGAAATCACTCCGCCTAAAACAGCAGGAGAAGGAGCTAAGGATTCTATATAACTAGATAGTTTAAAGTGACCGAAGCGCGAGTCCTCTTCTTGACCGTATCTTACATTACATGAAACATTTTTACCACATATTTAGTGAATATACAGAAATACGTTTTGTAAGTAAACTGAGTTTTTTTCCCCAATAAAAAAGAAGTTAAATGGGTAATTGACAACAAAATGTGTACTTTGAAATACAGTACACATTTTAAATAAAATAAGGTAAGTTGGTAAAGCAGCATTTAAGTTTTTTTTTAAAGATGTGGGGCCAATCGTAAAACGAGTGGCAAACCAACTCGTAAAAATGTCTGGGGGAGGTAAATATTTTGCTCGAGTCTTTCTTTATAATAATACAAAAGCTTATTTTTTAAAATCTATTTCGGCCATTTTTGTTAAGGGAGCCAAGACTCCTACCAACTACAAATTAGTGTCACTCCTCAAAATACTCTTGTATCACTAACTGTACTCGGCAAGCATGTCAGAACTTGACGCATTGTATGATAGATTATAGTCTTACTGACAAATCCTTAGAGCCTTCTGGACAGTGGTACACATTCAAAAAGTCATTAAACGTCATGGCGTCAGGGTAGACCTTTCTCGAGTTTGCTCAATAAGAATCTTGACTGCATACAGCGCAGACACAGGAAAAAGCCTCGGGCTTTTTCTTAGCCGGAACCTAACAAAGAGCGAATGACAAGGAATCCGGCTACGGAGTAGATTCCAGTCCTTCTGGATGCTTTCCAAAGCTTTCTGTGCTGTAACATATATTCAAACTGTCTGTATATGTCATGGCGTCAAGATAGACCTTTCTCGAGTTTGCCTAACGAGAACCGTGACTACAAACAGCGCTGACACAGGGTAAAACCCTTAAATTTTTCATAACTGGGGAATAGTAAAGATCGAGCCATAGGAAATCAGGCAGCGGACGTAAGTGAAAGAAAAAAAACTAAACAAAATGAAAACCGCTCAATAAATGTGTACATTCACCATTATTGCTTTCTTAAAGAGAGTAGATGAACAATGCTGAAAAATGAGGAATTCGTCACCCAAAAATTTCTTTCATGCAGTTAGATTATGTACGTCTTAGCCATCAGCTTTTCTACTCCAACCTCCACTTTAATCCTCCACAGAGATTTGAAGCAAAAATTTTGATTGAGAAGTTGTTAACTAATGGGTTTTAATGATTTGCTGTGCTGTTAGAAATATTATAATAGCAGATCAATAACATGCATGAACTATGAATAACATATTGTAACAAATTACTTAGTTACTCACATCAAATTTGATTTTATTAGGCCATAATTGACCATGATCCAGTTTAGTACCATCACACTGATTAATTCCTGTTAGGTACTCGTTTCTTGCACTTGTCATCGCTAGCTGTATTATTGCTAATATACCCCTATTTATACGATTGGGGTAATTTTTATAACTGAAATCCGAAAAAAGGGTCTTTCTGCAACGAAGAATGGATTTCCTTGTCACTATTCACTCTAAAGGATAGAATTTTAATTTAAAAATTCTTTAATAATTGATGATGTGAGGAAATTGCTCCGTAAAAGTAATCCATCAGTGATCCCATCCAGAGTTTATCTTTAAGTTATCCTTGATTACACGTCAGGAAAAGTGATGCGATATTGTAAAAAACGGACGACTTTCCTGATCGTTGGTTTTTTTCCTTTTTTTTTTAGGAAAGACAAGCTCAACCGGAAAATCATACTGATTATTATTTTTTTTAAAGAAGTTTTTAAAGAGATTATTAGTTTTTAAAGAAGCTTTTCTGGGACTTTGTTTCCTTGCAGGATTGTCATGCAGATGCCCAAGGTGAATGTCCAGGTGAGAATAAGTTTCTGTGTGCGAACCATTGGACATGCATACCTCATATAGAAAGGTGTGACGGATTTATCGATTGTCCTGATGCTTCTGACGAAATGAATTGTTCTAGAATTAGCATGAATAAGAGGTAACCTTAATCAACTCATTTTACTTTTTATCTGCCAGAATTTTCATTGATAAGTATAAGTTCCTAACTTCCAATGCTCTTCAAAGTGATTTCGCAGTCCCTGTAGTGCTCGGAAACAGGGCCAGGAAACAGGTTAATTTTTACCGTCGTTTTTTTATTTATTTTCAGCATTGAGTTGTTTGTGATTCTTATAACCGAATCCACTATTTTTCTGTAGGGCAAAAATAGGGAAGACAAACAATATAGGGAAACATAGGAAAGACATAAACAATATATCGTGTGGGTTCCAGCTAATTGAGCAGTACCCAAATTTGGGCTATATACTTGCACATTAGGGAGACGGGGTAGAGCATAGTAAATATTAAGTACATAACCTAACCCAGCCTAGGTACCTTTTAGTCCCCCTAAACCCGGATAAACTAAAGTTTAAACATAGTTCTTGGAGTGAGAAGCCATTTGTAATGCCTATCTTTGTACAGCGTCTCGTACAAGTACCGGGCAATGGCTATCTCAGCTTTGCTTTTCTCGTCGCCTGACTACCGGCATCTTGAAAATTACACAATAGATTCCTCATTTCCTTCTAATTTCAAAATGCCACTTTTATTACTTAATTTCACATGTTCCTATTACCCTTTATCAGGGTTGCAGCACTAGCTGCAACCTATTAAAGAGCGAACCACCGCCCATATTAACCGAAAGTTAAAAACCGCGTTTAGAAAAAAGCTACTTAATGAAAACAAATTGCCATCTGACACTAATTCATTAATGATGACAATTATTTCGGTTTGTCTTAAAAAAAAGTTATTGCGAAAAGAAATTTAAGGTGATTTCGAAAAAAAGCCTGAAACCCCTCAAAAATGGCGTCAGATCCAAATGAAAAGTGTAACACTGGAATCAGCATGGTCAAAAACCTTTACAGGGAAATTACATTCCCCTTCCTTGAACAACAAAGAAAATCGCATTTTTGCATCTGTAGCACTGATCTGTCTCCCTTTTTTTTATTCTTTTTTTTTCTAGCAGGGATTGGGGCTGGTCAGATCATCATAGAGAGATGTGCAATTCCTCATTCGAAAGAGAATTAAAATTGCAACTGCCTTGTTTAAGTGACCAAAAAGATTGGAGGGCAACTAGCCCCCCTCCCTACCGGCCCGCTCCCCCCAAAGTCATCCAACCAAAATTTTGAGATAACTATTTTGTTCAATGTAGTTCAGAGTTCCAATATATATGGTTTTAGTGATGATATAACCCTCCATAGTCCCTGTTTTGGTATCGGGCGTATTGATGTCACGCGTATCGACAAGGGGATGTTGTTATTAAGCGTTTTGGCGTTACCTTCTACTTAGAGCTATTTTTAGTAGCTCATATAACAGATATTGTTCATATATACATCCTTCTTTACTATAAATTTTACCATCAGCAAGTTCCAAATGGCACTTAAAAACATCATTTTGGGTGCATTGTCTCAAGTGGGAAAAGCTGGGGCTACTGGGCTACCACAACTTTTTAAAGTGACCTTTAATGGCTTATTTGAAATCTATTGCTTATATCTATGTGATATTCATCAATTCTACCATCCGTAAGTTTAATATAGCACTAAAGCCAAGCGCTTAATTTTGTAAAAACCCGGGGGGGGGGAAGGGGACCAAACTGTCCCAGATCAAGTGAAAATGTCAGTGAAAAATAAAAAAAAGCCTTATAGTACCATAAATGCAAAGAATTACTAAATGGAACTGGCCCGTTTTTCTGAATTATGCAGGCTTATCTTAATTTTGACAAAATTTTTGAAGAAACTAAGTTTCAGCTGGGGGAGGGGGGGGGCAAAGAAGGTCAGGACGGGGGCAGTTGCCCCCTACCTCAGAACAAATTATGCCCTGACAAAAAAACACTTTCGATGTCACTTCTTAAGTAGATAATGCAAATATTGCACACATATAAATAAAATCGACAAACAAATTCATCGAAATGATTTTACATCGAAATGATGTAAGCTCATATCTGCAAAAATCTGCAACTATATCTGCAACGTATTTTTTTGCCAGAAGAAAAATATACAAATATAGAAATTCGTTATGTAAGTTAATTTATAAATTATGTCAGAACCAAAGAGACAGCCATTTAGCAAAAGAAGAGTAAAATTTCTATGCAAATTTTGTTTTCTTATTCAATGACGGTGAGCCAAAATAAAAGCTGCATTAACTAAAAAACCATCAGAAATTAAATAAAAAAAACATCAGAAATTAAGTTTTTTAAACTGAAAGTAAGGAGAGACATTAAAACTTAAAACGAACAGAAATTATTCCGTATATGAAAGGGGCTTTCCCCTCCTCAACGCCTCGCTCTTTACGCTAAAGTTTGACTATGTCTCACAACTTTATTTTTAAAACAATAAAAAACTTTAGCGTGAAGAGCGAGGCGTTGAGGTGGGGACAGCCCCTTTCATATACGGAATAATTTCTGTTCGTTTTAAGTTTTAATGTCGCTCCTTACTTTCAGTTTAAAAAACTTGTTTTTTTTTTATTTAATAATATACAAGTGTTGGTGGCTCCGGGGCAACTTTTTTTGTTAATTATAAATGGATGATGCTGGTTTCTAGGAAAGTAATAAGGTTATATTACAAACTTTTAGTCTCCTAATAATATTCAGCTATTGTAAGCTTTACTATTTGTTCTTTACTTTAACTAGCTACGGAAAAAAGAAAAAAAACAAAATACAATAATGAAGTAGTACTTATTTATTATTCAGTACACCTTCGAGAAATGAAGTCACGCTTTTTACTGTGGTTACTGTGCAATGGTCAAGAGTCACCGGTGGTAGAATGATGAACATAGCTTGTACATGAAAATGCAGTTTTTTTTTTAAATAAAAAGTGATACTAGAAGCCCTTCAATTTTTTTGGTCAATTAAAAAGGGCACTATAACTTTTAAGTTGAGTTGACAGTTGTGCGGACGCTCAGGTGTGACTTGATGAGGGATAGACCCAGACTAATCAAACTCTGTCTTGCTGTGTATTATTTCTATATGTGTATCATTTCTTAGCTTTCTATTTGTGTTGAGAGTATACCAGTACTCAGAGGCCATCGCTGAGCTCAACGTATTCAGGCGTAGAGAAAATCTCTGAGATCTCCTTACTTGATGTAGAATGTTGAAGGCACCATTTGCCTGTCCTATTCTTGTAATGAATGCTTCTCACCTACAGCTATTCTGGTGAGTACTTCTCACTGTCAAGCTGTGTTCGCGATGATACTTCCTAGGTATTTGAACTGGATAATTTTTTCAACATCTTGGTCGTCACATTTATAGACTGAGGAGAGTCACTTGTTGCCATCCGTTTGGTTTTTTTAGCATTCACACGTGAGTTAAGATGATTTGCTTTTACAGTGACCTCTTCTAGTAATTCTTGAAGCCGCTTTTTCTTGACTTTTCTTGACTTAAATACTGCCATGTCTTCTGCAGAGTCGATATAAATTAACAGGACATCGGCTTAATATGATGCCTATGGTCTCTGTGTTCCGCAAAATGTAATTAACCATTATCACAAAAAGTAATGGTAGTAGAACACCCCCCTGTTTTACTCCTGACAAAATGCGGAAGAAACGAGTTTTGGTCTGTAGTGTCTTTACGCCGCATTAGCTGCCCTCATACATGGCGGTAGTAATCGTCATTATTTTCTCAGGGGTTCCATAATGGATGAGAATCTTCCATAGGCTTTCATGATCTACGGAGTAGAATGCCTTCTTGAAGTCCACAAAGATCATATAGATCTTCGAACGCCACTCTATGCTTTCTTCAGCTTGAAGTCTAATCGAAAATATAAGGTCCGCACATGAGCGATTTGGCTGGAAGCCATACTGTTTGTCTCGGAGGTGTCGATAAAGTTGTTTTCAGATCCTCTGTAGGATAGTGTGTAAAAGCATCTTCTCGGGTATTGACAGTAAACTCATACCCCGCCAGTTACCTGGCTCGGTGGTGTCTCCTTTTTTGAATATCCTAAAAGTCTGTTGCCAGTCGGATGGTATTTTGGTTGTTGTTCAAATCCGATACCTTTATCATCTCTGCAGACATGCGGTCCAGTCCCGGTGATTTTCTATTTTTCAGTTTCTTTGCTGCTTCTCGTATCTCACTGGTAGAAGGTGGATCTGTTCTGATATTCAGGGGACCACCGTCGCACTGGACTTTGTTAACAACCATCAATGACGGATTCTTGCGTTTTATATTTATCCCCCCCCCCTGCTGAAATAAATCAATACGTGTTTCTCTGGTTTTTTGTCATTGCCATTGTTAGATGTCACCTTTAATAAACACAAAATTTTATGTAACTGGCTTGGATTTATGTAAATTTAAATCAACTCCGGGCAAAAGTCTTAAAAATAATATGTTTTTTATTAAAAATTTCCATTATTTTTTTTTTAGTTTTTTTTTTTTTTTTTTTTTTTTTTTTTAAGACTACAAACCAAAATCTGAAGATGCAAAACTAAAAGCGATCCAAAACACTCTGGCTGAGTATAAGGATTCCGAAGAGGAAAAATGGAATATAATCTTTAGCCGAGCAAAAATGCAAGGTAACTTATTCTATGTTTGATCTTTTCCCTTTTTCTTACCATATTTTCCATTATTTCTCGGCCTCTCAACCTCCCAATTTTTATTTATTTTTCACTTCCTTTATTTTTTTTTTATTTCTGAAGGGGAAATAATGAGGTTAAAATATAGCCAAGCATTGCAAGGTACCTTTTATTTTGTGTTTAATTTTTTTTTCTTTTTTTTAATATATTTGGCATTATTTTTTAACTTCTCAATCTCCCAACCATTATTTTCTTTATTTCCATTCATTTATTATTTCTGAAGAGGAAATAATTAGGTTAAAATATAGTCAAGTATTGCAAGGTACCTTTTATTTTATGTTTGATATTTTTCTTTTTTTTTTACAATATTTTCCATTATTTCCGAAGCTCTCAAGCTCCGAACCATTATTTCTATACTTCCATTATTCCACAAGGAAAAATAACGAGATTCAACTATAGCTAAGCATTGCAAGGTACTTTTTATTTTATTTTCATGTTTTTACTATATTTCCCATTGTTTTCCAACCCCTCGGCCTCCCAACTGTTATATCCATGCTCCCATTATTTTCCAGTGGGCAGTAATAAGGATAACATTTAGCCAAGCATTTCAAGGTACATTTTATTTTGAACAACTGAAAGCCATAAACCTTAAATTTGATTACCATAAGCCGTAATTTGGTTTAAAACTTTAATCATAAACCTTGAGCAACGGAACTCGAGTTTCTGGCGTCTTTGAACAACTTAAAATCATAAACCGTTCTTTATTACAATAGCAATAAAATACCGAATTTTATATATTTTTCTGTTGGCGGGAAGCAAAGCTCGTATGCTTAAAAAACTTTAAATAAAAACTTTATCGCATGCTGACCAATGGTCGGCGTTGCGCAGGTGCCGATGTCCTGATTCACTGCTTTCGGCTGAAGTGCAATGGACGGATGTGGGTAAATCATCTGACACTTCCCGTGTTTTTCTCCCAGGTTTCTCGAGGTGCCTATTTGGAGCTGGGTCCAACGAGAAAAAATAATACATTATATTACTGAAACAAACACAACTATATTTGCCTTTATTTCTTATTCTTAACTAAAAAAAAAAATCTTTTCAAAGAAAAGTAAAGGCCATTAACTTAAGCTCAGCAGGTAAAAATACCTGTTAAAATTCAAGCTCAAACGACCTGAAATTACTATTCAAGAATAAATTAAACCCAAAATTAACAGAAATAAAATAAACAATCATGGAAAGTATACAACAATTAATAATATAAATTAATAGATAGATCTTAAAGAGAATAATGATTGAAGATTGAATATAAATCAAGCTTAAAACGAAAAAAAATATTTTGCTATTGATGTATAAATGAAACTTAAAACGAACAGAAATTAAATAAACAATCAATGCAAACAAAGATGCAGTAGATATTAATGTAAATGAATAAATAAATCTTAAAACGAGTGAAACTTTAATTGAATATGCAAATCAAGCTTGAAACGAACAAAAATCACTACAGACAAGAGTTTGGGTATCGCTTCCTTCTCCCACTGTAAAAGTCTAACATCTACGGTGCTACATTGACTCGCCACTATATACCATTTACTTGCCACTCAACATATTGCCAGCACATGTTCGTTTGAGACTATACTAATTATAAGGATACAGTGGGCAAGGTTTGCAGCAAAACCATAACAATATAATATAACATATAAACATTACAGAACAATACCACTTATCAGGATACAGTGGGAAGGGAGTGCAGAAAGACCATAACAATATAATATATAACATAACAATATAACATAACAATAACAATTATCAGGCTACAGTTGGAAGGGAGTGCAGAAAGACCATAACAATATAACAATAACAATATAATATAACATATAACACAATATAACAATAACAATATAACATAACAAAAACAATACCAATTTTCAGGCTACAGTAGGCAGGGTGTGTAGCAAGACCATAACAATATAACATTACATAACAATACCAATTATCAGGCTACAGTGGGAAGGGAGTGCAGAAAGACCATAACAATATAACAATAACAATATAATATAACATAATATAACATAACAATACCAATTATCAGGCTACAGTGGGAAGGGAGTGCAGAAAGACCATAACAATATAATATAACATATAACATTACATAACAATACCAATTATCAGGCTACAGTGAGAACAGATTGCAGAAAGACCATAGCAATAACAATATAATATAACATATAACATAACAATATAACATAACAATAACAATACCAATTATCAGGCTACAGTGGGCAGGGAGTGCAGAAAGACAATGACAATATAACTATAAAAATATAATATAACTTAACATAACAATAACAATACCAATTATCAGGCTACCTTGGGCAGGGAGTACAGAAAGACCATACCCAAACATCCGGGTTGCAGCGGTAGCTAGCAACCTACATAAAGAAAGAAAAACGAGCAAAAATGGGGTTTTTATAGGCCAAATGAAGATACTGAAAAAACGAAGCGAAGAAAATATTCATTTGGCCTATAAAAACCCCATTTTTGCTCGTTTTTCTTTCTTTATGTGATGTCAGGCCAATGTGGTTTAAGAAATTATCCTAGCAACCTAGTAAGAGATATCAATATAACATAACAATAATAATACCAATTATCAGGCTACAGTGGGTAGGGAGTGCAGAAAGACCATACCCAAACAATCAAAAAATTAGAAATACAAGACACTATCCTACACCAAAATAAATTTTTAATTTTTAAAGCTCTTAAGGACACGATCAGCCTTATTCTGTATCTTTTGAAGTGGAATGATATTATTAGACTGAAGTGTATTTAGGTAAACCAATTCCGCATAATCAAAATGAGATTGTTCTAAAGTAAAATTAAGTGACTTAAGTGCGGAGTAAGGAATTAAATGTTTTAGCTGGTTCATAATACCAACGCCTCGTTATGCTTAGGCACGAACAGTGCATTGTCCCCAAGCTCAATGAATATTAATGAAGGAAGCAGAGGATTAAGTTCATCAACTTTAGCATTGTCCCCAAGCTCAATGAATATTAATGAAGGAAGCAGAGGATTAAGTTCATCAACTTTCGCCACTACGAGTGACATAAACCTAAGTTCAGAAATTGACCCTGACCCCAATATCACCTCTATTCAACCTAATTATAATTCTGACCTTGAGAACTCAATCAGAGATGCCCGAATTTGTTTTGAAAGTACTGAAGTGATTCTGACTAATAATAAGGACTTCTCTGCTAATAATCGCAAATGTGCTTATATAATTTTAGCAGGTATTTGAAAATTAGGTGATAAATGTCATTTTGAACATGATAGTGCTCCAAGCAAGCTGCAGGAAAAAAGTATTCCTGATAATAGTGTTATAAAAAATTGCAAGTTTGTTAAGCAAGGAAATTGTAAATTAGGTTCAAAGTGCCCCTATAATCATGGATATATTACCCGTAACTTCAAAAAACAAAATGAAGCCAGTCCAAGAGTTTGTTCTCAATTTTTATATAACAAGTGCGACCAAAAGAAGTGCTCGTTATTGTATTTATGTCGTTTTTATCTCACTGGAAGTGTAATTTTGACCACGTTCCTTTATGTAAGTTAGCATCAAGTGGGCGTTGTTTTGGGTGTGATAGCCTGCATATTTATGTCCCCCCTTCCTTTTTACGAAATAAATCGAGCTGCAAACTAAAAACAAGTGCACAAACTTGGGCAGTCCCAGCTATTACCAGTCAAGGTAACAAGGTAACCCAACGTTTTTTTGGGCGACGCCGAAAGTTTTCACGACCCCCCCCCCCTCCCCTAGTTCGTGTTCCATTCGACTTTCAGTCTTATCCCCCTGTATACCCGATACAGCGCAGTATACCTCAGGAACCCATCCCTCGAAACAATCCTCCGCCCCATGTACTTACGCCTGCCCAGTCAGTCCACCCCCCCCCCTCACTTTACTCCCTGCGGACACTCTCCCAACCCCCCCCCCTTACTCATGTTCCTCCCAAAAATCCCCTTCCTTTCGACTCCTTTCTTCTCCGTGCGTCCAAGAAGTTACCGACTGGTTCTGGACTCCACCCGTTATTTGCCGAAACAAACCCAACCCCTCCCCTCTCAGACACCCCCCACATTACTTCCCTCCATCAGCATCATCTTGCCCCCCCCCCCAACCCCCATATAAAGATCCCTCCCAATTTGACTTATTCCCAGATCACCAGGAAACCTTCCTCCCTTCGCTTGCACTTTATCCCCCCTGGCTACCCTACCAGTATGACTCTGGCTTAAGAGTAAGCAGGTAGAACGATCCATAGGTAACACCTCCCAGCCGAGTTTCTAAAAATTCAAATACTGACACGAATTCCACTTCAGTTCCATCCCAACTTAATAATATCCCAATAATTTGTCCGCTGTCCTCCTTTTCTCTCGAGCCCGATCCATTCCCGCCTTTTAATAATACCTCAAAGCCACACCCTTATCCACAACATCCTTCTCACAAACTTCAACCCTAAATAACTCCATCCCAAATTGAAAAAAAAATCCCGATACCCAAATTTGTTTAAATCTCCTACTTTCCTACTTACCAATGCTGAGAGCCTGAATTTTTATAAAATTACCAAACTCTAGGGTATCTCTGAAATTAATAAAATTAATATTATTGCTGTGACAGAGGTTCAGTCCCAGAACCCAGATTTCCTAAAAATTAGCAATTATACTCAGTTTATAAAACTTCGCCCTCCCGATCACCCTCTCGGGAAAAAAGGGGGTGGTATATTATTTTTTGTCCGAGATAACCTCCAACCTAAACTCATCCCCACCCCCAACTTATCAGATTATGATGAAATTCTATGGCTGAGCCTTCGACCGAAAGTAATTCCCCGCCCTTTCAATTTAATTGTAACCGCCGTCTTTTATCAATCCCCTCACCAAAGTATTGACCAGAATCGCAAATTTATCCAACAATTTCTTATAAGTGCTGACTTTGTGTTATCAAAGTATCCGAATGCTGGTAGTTGCTTACTTGGCGATGCAAATGACCTGAGGATAGACTCTATCTGCACCTCTCTAAATATTAAACAAATGGTTAAAATATCTACAACAAAAGGTAACACCTCTCTGGATACTATTTGTTCAAACATTAATAAGTATTATAACTCCCAGCAATGACTGCCACTAAGAGGAAGCAGTTACCACTATTGTCTTCTATGGTCTCACTCCTCAGCCTTTTAACAGTGTGTTATTACCTTCCGTGGGTTTTGCTGTCCCCTCAGTGACACAGCACTGTTTTCTTTTCGATCATGGCTGACCAGTTCCAGTTGGTCAGACCTTGATAATACTAATAACCTTGATGACAAAATTTTGATTTTTCACAAAAAACTAATTGATTCCTACTCATTATGTTTCCCGGAAAAAAAAAATCAGAAAGTGCTCCAGTGATAAACCTTACATAAATAATCACAAAAAATATTAATCCGCACGAAAATAAGCTTATTTAAGAGGTGTAATTTAGCTGAAGCAAATAAGTTAAGAAAGTAATTAAAAAGTCAAATTAGAAGAGCTACCTGAACCTACTATAAAAATTAAATTAAATACTTGTGCCATGATAAACCAAAGAACTGGTACTCTGAAATTAAAAAACTTACCGGCAAGAGTCAAGAACAACAAAATTTTAATATAAATGAACCTCCAAAGACCACAGCTAATAACCTCAATAAGTTTCTGGCTTCTATTGTCCAGAGTCTCCCACCACTATCTTACGAATTTCCAGATATTCCTGTTCCTTTCTCACTCCCACATATTTCTCCACTTGATGTTGTAAAAACAGTTAAAAAACTAAAACGATCAAGCATTTGCCCTTTAGATATTCCTGTTCCTCTGATTAAAGCTTTCAGTGATTACCTCTCAAAACCCCTATCCACCCTGTTTAATGAAATTACCGAATCTGGACAGTTCCCTTAATATTGGAAACAAGTCTTTATTACCCCAATCAAAAAGAAAAATGGGAAGCCTGGCTTTGATGGCATTCGTCCTATTACCCTCACCTCGATTTTTTCAAAATTGTATGAAAGTTTTCTCGCAGACTGGCTTAAGATGAAAGTCCTCCCCCTCATTGATCTTAGACAGTTTGGTAATCTCAAATCCACGTTAACCTCTCATTATCTGATCCATCTTGTTGATACCATGGGTAAATTACTTGAAAAACCTAACACTTGGCTTAATCTAATTTCTATTGATCTTCAAAAAGCTTTTGATTTGATTAACCACAATTTACCCATTGATAAACTTATAAATGAATTTCACATTGAAACTTTCCTTGTTAAACTCGATGCCTATTTTCTTTCTAATAGATCTCAAGCATTTAAATATCTAAATTGTTTCTCAGATCATCTCCCCATATTTAATGGCATTCCTCAGGGGACTATTCTAGGCCCTCTGCTTTTTTCTCTTATGATTAACAGCCTTTCAGCCCTTTATGACAATAGATGGAAATTTGTCGATGACTTGAAAGTTTTAGAGATATGTCATAAAAACATCTTTAGCAACCCAATGGGCATACTCCAAGATATTGCCTGTGAGGCCTCTTCCCTTGACATGACAGTTAACCCTTCTAAATCCGCAATAGTCTCAGTAAGTTTCCTTAAATCCCCTCCCCTTTTTGTTGCTCCTATACCTCCTGAAACCTCTGTCACATCTCAAACTCCTTGGTGTTACAATTTCTTCTAATTTGAAATGGGATGCCCATATAAACAATATCCTACGACAAGCTAACTCCTCGCTTTCCCTCCTTAAACTTTTAAATAAATTCAGTTGCCCCCAATCACATTTACTACAAGTATACATTTCTTTTGTGCGTCCCATATTAGAGTACGCTTGTCCTGTGTGGCACCCTGGCCTCTCTACTGAAGCAACACGAAAAATTGAAAATTTCCAAAAGAGGGCTCTAAGAATTATTTTTAAAGAGGGCAAGATACCGTATTTGTATTTGTTAAATATTTGAAACCTAGAGACCCTCGAGAGACGAAGAATTAATTTGTGCCTCCGTTTTGGTAAGTTGGCACTTTTGAACCCCCGTACTGCGAACCTTTTCCCTGAATGCCATGTTCCTGATAGAAATCGTCCTCCACGAACTGTGTCCCAGCCTATCCCCACCTTATCTCCCATTCTTTGTACTACCTTGCGGTATAAAAAATCTTTTATCCCTTTTTTTACCGATTTAATAAATAGTGGTTAATTTGAACATAAATTTTGTCTTTTCTCTTATATGATAAAAGAAACAGCTCGGTTTCCTCTATACTCTTTTTTTTTTCCTATCCCCTTTTTATGTTGTTTTTTAAACATTTGTTAATGTGTATATTATTTATTTTTTTTCAGTTTTATTAGTTTTTATCTTATTAACTAGTTGTCATTTTGAAGTTTTTAATATAAGTGACAAAGGAATCATATAGCATTCCGATATTTGATTATTTATTTATTTTAATTTTTTTTTCATTGGTTGCCAATCTTTAAGTTGTTGTGCTTTTGTTATGATTTTCTTGCTTGTTTGTTTTTTATGGACTTCGAAATTCAAATTCGGCCCTTCAGGGCTTGTGATACCAATTTCTAGAAATATATATCTTATCTTATCTTACGTTATGTGATCCTTCCATGAAAGATTCTCGTCGATAACCACACCTAGATAACGAATACTTCAGGCTCTTTCAATATTCGATAAACCATCTTCAAGCATGTTAGTCAGTTGACGCAAATGTTAGTCAGTTGTGGAAACCTGCACCCAACTCTACAAAGAATAATAAGTTTAGTTTTTTCTTATTAAGTACTAGTTTATTTGCATCAATCCATTTCGAAATACGACTGTATGCATGGGAAATCTTTATTTGAAACTCATTTCAAGATTTACCACACGCAGAAGCAGTTGTAAAATTCATAATTCGGATTAAACCACTAACCATAAATCGTAAGTAAAGGATTTGGAGCTCTTTGCATATTTTTTCAATATCTAATTTTGAACAACTGAAAGCCATAAGCTGTAAATTTGGGTTAAATCACGAACTATAAATCGTAAGCATTGGGGACCTTGACATATTTTTTTAATATCAAATTTTGAATGACCATAAACTATGAATTTTGATTAAGCCATTTACTGTAAACCAACAACTATAAACCGTAAAGTTCCCATAACATTCAGTTTAACCCACTAAGTGCAGACCAAAAATTAACCATTAAGTTCCCATAACTTTTTTTTTTCAGCCATTAACTGTAAACCAAAAGCTATAAACGACAAAGTTCCCAAAAAATTTTGTTTCAGCCGTTAACTGTAAACCAAAAATTATAAACTGGAAAGTTAACATAAAATTTTGTTTAAGCAATTATCTGTAGACCAAAAATTATAAACCAGAAAGTTCCCATAATATTTTGCTTAAGTCATAAACTGCAAATCAAAAACTAAACCGTAAAGATTCCATAAAATTTTTCTGAAGCCATTCGTCGTAACCCAAAACTATGAACCGTAAAATTCGCCTAAAATTTGTTTAAACGGTTAACTAAACCTAAAACTATAAACCTTAAAGCTCCCATAAAATTTCGTTTAAGCCAAATTTTGCTTAAGTCATTAAGTGTAAACCAAAAACTAAACCGTAAATTTTCCACAAAAATTTGTTTAAGCCATTCACTGTAAACATAAGACTATAAACCGTAAACCTTCCATTAAATTTTGTTTAAGCTATAAACTGTAAATTAAAAAACTATAAACCGTAAAGTTCTCATAAAATTTTGTTTAAGCCATTGGCTATAAACCAAAAACTATAAGCCGTAAAGTTTTAATAAAATTTTTTTGAGACATTAACTGTAAATCAAAAACTATAAACCGTAAAGTTCCCATCAAATTTTGTTTAAGCCATTAACTGTAAAACAAATACTATAAACCGTAAATTTTCCATAAACTTTTGTTTAAGCCATTAACTGTAAACCAAATACTATAAACCGTAAAGTCTCCATTCAGTTATGTATGAGCTATTAACTATAAACCAAAAGCTTTAAACTCTAAAGCTCCCATATAATTTCGGTTAAGTATTTAACTGTAAACCAAAAACTATAAACCGTAAAGCTCCCATATAATTTTGTTTAAGCCATTAACTGTAAACCGTAACTTTTCCATAAAATTTTGTTTAAGTCATTAACTATAAACTAAATACTATAAACCGTAAAGTTCCCATCAAATTTTGTTTAAGCCATTAACTGTAAACCAAATACTATAAACCGTTAAGTTTCATTCAGTTTTGTATGAGTTATCAACTATAAACCAAAAACTTTAAACCCGAAAGCTCCCATATAATTTCGTTTAAGTCATTAACTGTAAACCAAAGACTGTAAACCTTAAAGTTCCTATAAAATTTTGCTTAAGCCATTAGCTGTAAATCAAAAACTATAAACCTTATGGTTCCCGTATGTTTAGGGCACGATCGCCGAGAGACAGTACGACAGCTCTTTTAGCTTGTGGGGGGGGGGGCGGTTTGATTTGAAATGTAAATATCTATTGTTTCGTGTTGGTTTTCTGTAAATAGTAAAATTGAGTTTATCTAAGCTACGAATAATTAACACATCTAGGAATGAGATTTTATTTGCAATTTCAATTTCTAAGGTAAACTGTAAATTTTGTCATATGTATTAAGGTCATCTAAAAACCCTAAGTTCATTTTCCCCATAATCACAAAGTGAAATTCCGTCATCCATGTAACGTCCCCAAAAGATAAGTTTCAATAAAAATGCGAGTCCAACGCCCAATTTGAAATGGAAAGGCAGTGTGGTCTTCGTCACTATTTATTTTGTTTAAGACATTAACTGTAACCTCAAAAACTATAACCTGGAAAGTTCCCATAAAACTGAGCTTAAGCCATTAATTGTAGACCAGAAACTATAAACAGTAAAGTTCCCGTAAAATTTTGTTTAAGAGTAAATCAAAAACTTTAAATTTCAAAGTTCCCATAAAATTTAGTTTAAGCAATTAACTGTAAACCAAAAACTATAAACCGTAAGTTTTCTATAAAATTTTGTTTAAGCCATTAACTGTAAACCAAAAACTAGAAACCGTAAAGTTCACATAAAATTTTGTTTAAACCATTAACTGTAAACCAAAAACTATAAACCGTAAAGTAAACTGTAATAAACCGTAAAAAATTAACTGTAAACCAACCTCGAAATCTCCCATAAAACTTAGTTTAATTCATTAACTGTATACCAGAAACTATAAGCTGTAAAGTTCCCATAAAATTGTGTTTAATAAGATTAAATAAAAAACTTTAAATATCAAAGTTCCCATAACATTTATTTTAAGCAATTAACTTGTAATCCCATAAAGTTTTGTTAAAGAGTAAATCAAAAACTTTAAATTTCAAAGTTCCTATAATATTTATTTTAAGCAATTAACTGTAAACCAAAAACTATAAGATAAGATAAGTTTTATTCATCATTAAATACACATACAATATTAAATGTTATTAATCCCTCAAAGGCTCATTGGCCTGTACATAAAATGTAAAGTTCCCATAAATTTTTTTTTAAGCCATTAACTGTAAACCAAAAACTATAAACCGTAAAGCTACCATAAAATTTTGTTTAAGCCATTAACTGTAAACCAAAAACTATAAACCGTAAAGCTCCCATAAAATTTTGTTTAAACCATTAACTGTAAACCAAAAACTATAAACCGTAAAGTTTCCATAAAATTGTTGTTTAAGGCATTAACTGTGAATTAAAAACTAAACCGTAAAGTTCCCATAGAATTTCGTTTAAGTTATTAACTTTAAGCCAAAAACTATAAACCGTTAAGTTTCCATAAAGTTTTGATTAAGCCATTAACTTTAAATCAAAAACTATAAACCGTAGAGTTTCCATAAAATTGTTGTTTAAGGCATTAACTGTGAAATAAAAACTAAACCGTAAAGTTCCCATAAAATTTTTTTAAAGTTATTAACTGTAAACCAAAAACTATAAACCGTAAAGTTTCCATGAAGTTCTATTTAAGCCATTAACTTTAAATCAAAAACTACAAACCGTATTTTCCATAAAATTGTTGTTTAAGGCATTAACTGTTAAATAAAAACTAAACCGTAAAGTTCCCATAAAATTTCTTTCCAGTTATTAGCTGTAAACCAAAAACTATAAACCATAAAATTTCCATAAAGTTCTGCTTAAGCCATTAACTTTAAATCAAAAACTACAAACCGTAGAGTTTCAATAAAATTGTAGTTTAAGGCATTAACTGTATCTTCCCCCTGAGTAGACTAGAACATTATACTTCTAAGAGTCCTATGTACCAAACAGGTTTTTCTGGTAGGTAAACATTTCTACAGGGCATTACACCTTTCAAAGAGATTTACGCAATACCGGTCCTAGATTTGCGTACGCCCCCGGACCAAACAGGTTTCTGGTAGGTATAATCTGGTTTGGTAGGTACAATCTGGTTAGGTGGGTATAATCTGGTTTGGTTCAAGTTTTTCTGACACAATTTTCTGGATTTCTATTTCATGATATACAAGTTTTTTTTTAGGTTAAATCCATGTCAGAAAAATCGGTGTGTCTTTTTTAGTTGCCAATATATTTAGAATGGTTTTAAGTTGAAAATTGTGACGTAAAAATAACTCAGTTATTTTCTTGCGTGTATAGGAATTCCCATATTATTTGCTTGCCTGTATTTTGTTTTAAATAAGTAGTTTTTGTATCTGTTAAAAGAGCTTTAAGGGGTTTGAGAGACTCAGTTGCCTGATTCCGTGTGGTTTTTCTTTACTTAGTGCTCATTAAAAACGAAGTTTTTGTTTAAAATAAGTAGTTCTTGTATGTGTTAAAAGAACTTTAAGGGGTTTGAGAGACTCTGTTGCCTGATTCCGTGTGGTTTTTCTTCACTTTGTGCTCTTTAAAAACAAAGTTTTTGTTTTAATTAAGTAGTTTTTTTATATTTTAAAATAGCCTTAAGGGGTTTGAGCGACTCAGTTGCCTAATTACGTGTGGTTTTTATTTACTTTGTTTACACTAAAAACGAAATTTTTTTTTTAAATAAGTAGTTATTGTATGTGTTAAAAGAGCTTTAAGGGGTTTGAGAGACTCTGTTGCCTGATTCCGTGTGGTTTTTATTTACTTAGTGCTCATTAAAAACGAAATTTTTGTTTTAGATAAGTAGTTTTTGTATCTGTTAAAAGAGTTTTAAGGGGTTTGAGAGACTCTGTTGCCTGATTCCGTGTGGTTTTTCTTTACTTTGTACACATTAAAAACAAAATTTTTTTGTTAAATAAGTAGTTCTTGTATCTTTTCAAATAGCTTTACGGGGTTTGAGAGACTCTGTTGCCTGATTCCGTGTGGTTTTTCTTTACTTAGTGCTCATTAAAAACGAAGTTTTTGTTTTAAATAATTAGTTATTGTATCTTTTAAAAGAGCTTTAAGGGGTTTGAGAGACTCTGTTGCCTGATTCCGTGTTGTTTTTCTTTACTTGATACCCATTAAAAACGAAATTTTTTTTTTAAATAAGTAGTTATTGTATCTGTTATAAGAGCTTTAAGGGGTTTGAGAGACTCTGTTGCCTGATTCTGTGTGGTTTTTCTTTACTTAGTACTCATTAAAAACGAAATTTTTGTTGTAAATAAGTAGTTCTTGTATCTTTTAAAATAACTTTACGGGGTTTGAGAGACTCTGTTGCCTGATTCCGTGTGTTTTTTCTTTACTTGATACCCATTAAAAACAAAATTTAGGATTTCTGTTAAATAAACAATTCTTATACATTTTAAAATAGCTTTACGGGATTTGAGAGACTCTGTAATGCAGTAGTTTTTCAGTAAAGACACTCGATATCCTAAAAGTGTTTAATTCAAATTTTTTTAAAACTTCGAGATTTTTCAACTTTATTTATTTTTTTCTTTTTGTACATAACCTAAAATGTCAAAATATCCTTACAGTTCTGACAATTGCGCTCTGTGATTGGTCAGAGACACGATGTGACTTTCCCAATGGTATTCTATGACCGGTTATTGAAACTACCTAATCTATTGCATGTATTAAATCAGTATTTTTTACGCAGTGGAACGATAAACACATAAGTCATATCTTTAAAAAAAAAGTGAAGATGGAGCATTTTAATAAAGTGTGTTTACATAACAAGGTTATTGTAGCATTGAATGCCGACAAAGAGAAGTATTTAAACTTTGAAACAAGTACAGGTGGTAGCACTATTGGAAATGTATGCATGCATTGTCATGACAGTAAGGAATTAAATTTCTTCGGAATACCGAAAAAATTCAACTCTTATGTTGGTGGTTATGAGAGATTTATATCTCCAGATATGATTTCAATAAAATAGAATTCAAACATAAAAATAATAATTTATGATATAGTACAACTCATTTGTACTGTTGCAGGTAACACATTACCTACTTATACATCCAATCGTCACCTTTCGGGTATTAGCATTCAACGGAAGATCAATAAAAGAAAGGCCTACTCTTCTACTAATATCGTAAACCTTATCTTGTCTACGTGCCGAAACTGTTACCTGTGTAAAAATAATGTGATAATAGACAGTGAAATTGCCAGAAAAATAAAAAGGGCATTGTCAGAATATATCACGATGGAATATAAAGATGAATCGATGAAAAACAAAGCACCAGCAAACGTTACTGCCATTAATCAAACAGTCATTGAACCAAATAATACCAAAGACGAAAAGCATATTGAACCTGTTGATGAGACACCAGTAAAAACTGTGTATGACTCAAAATGGAATAATGATTATTCTACTGATTACGAACTAAGAGAAGACAATAGCTATAATATCAAGAGAGATCATGGTGAACTATTTTATGGAACAGATTCAAAGTGCCCAAAAGTTGATCATTGATATTAATACTGTATCATATTATATTTTTGTATTAATATTCTACATAGCATTATTTCAATAAAAATATATTATGCATTACATTGTTATGTGTTCATTATTTTTAGAATAAGCTAGCATATCAAACGTTTAGAATGTCTAATAAAACGTCGGAGATGTAAGAAAAGGAATTTGCATACATCTATTGTCAGACACATGGGATAACATTGACAAAATCTTGGTATCAGAATGAATAAATTATTTATCAACATCCGTTAATGGTCATGTCATTATGAAAAATTGTAAGTAAGTAAGTAAGTAACAAACTCTTTCTTGAATTCACCTCTTTGTTACACAATACAGAAATTTAATTAAGGAAATTATGAAAAAAAAAATTGTAAGTAAGTAACAAACTCATTCTTGAAGTCACCTCTTGGATACACAATGCAGAAATTTCATTTAAGAAATTATCAAAAATTGTAAGTAAGTAGCAAATTCTTTCTTGAATTCACCTCCTGGATAAATAAAAAAAAGACATTTCATTCAAGAAATTATGACAAAATTCATAGTAAGTAACAAACTCTTTCTCAAAGTCACCTAGCTTTATTTCATTTTTTAAGGTTAATTTAGACGAGGTTACGTGCGCGCAGGGTAACCTCGTCTAAATTAACCTTAAAAAAAATTAAATAAAGCTATGTCGACTTTGCATCTTTTATTCAACATAACCGAGAAAGCGCTGGAGGGGGGGTGGCATTCCTGTCGACTTTTGGAGGATGTTTCTCCCATTTTTCGATAATAAGGCAATTTTTTCAAGCTCTTTTTTCAAGGTCATAGCTTTTGACTGACAACACTAACATCAAAACTTAAACGGTCAGAAATCGAGGCTGGGCTGTTTCCAAAGATTTAGCCAAAAAAACCAGTCTGGTTGAAAACGTGGAGTTTTCGTACTGCTCACTTTTTTGCAATGTGTAGGAACCGGTGGGGAATCCCCGCTCATTTGGAAAGGTGCCAAGGAAAGGCAAGCAAATAGCATGTAGTTTCAAAACGTGTTTAATCATGTTTCTTGAATAAAGTAACTGTACTGTATATTCAAGAGGTGAAATCAATAAAGAGCTTGTTACTTGCTTACAAATATTTTCATAATTTCTTGAATGAAATTTCCGTATTGTGTATCCGAGAGTTGACTTCAGGAAAGAAATTGTTCCTTACTGAGAATTTCTTCATAATTTTTTGAATTAAATTTCTACATCGTATAGCTAAGTGAAAATTGTTTGTTATAAAGAGAAAAAAAAAGTAACTTACTTGTGATTTTTTCATAATTTCTTGAATGAAGTATCTGTACTGTATATCCAAGAGGTGAAATCAAAAAAAGAGTTTGTTACTTACTGAGAATTTCATCATAGTTTCTTGAATTAAATTTCTACATCGTATATCTAAGTCGTGAAAACAATTAAGAGTTTGTTACTTACTTAGAATTTTGTCATAATTTCTTGAACGAAATGTCTTTTTGCTTATCCAGCAGGTGAATTCCAGAAAGAATTTGCTACTTACTTACAATTTTTTCATAATTTCTTTAATGAAATTTCTGTATTGTGTATCCAAGAGGTGACTTCAAGAAAGAATTTGTTACTTACTTACAATTTTTTCATAGTTTCTTAAATGAAGTTTCTACATTGTGTATCCAAGAGGTGACTTCAGGAAAGAGTTTGTGACTTGCTTGCAATTTTGTCATAATTTATTGAATAAATTTCTGTATTGTATATCCAAGAGGTGTAAACAATAGAGAGTTTTTTTTACTTACTTGCGATTTTTTCATAGTTTCTTGAATGAAGTATCTGTATTGTGTATCCAAGATGTGAAATCAATAAAGAGTTTGTTACTTACTTAAAAATATTTTCATAATTTCTTTAATGAAATTTCCGTATTGTGTATCCAAGAGGGGACTTCAAGAAAGAAATTCTTACTTACTGAGAATTTTTTCATAATTTCTTGAATTAAATTTCAACATCGTGTAGCTAAGTGAAAATTGTTTGTGATAAAGAGAAAAAAAAAGTTACTTACTTGCGATTTTTTCATAATTTCTTGAATGAAGTATCTATTCTGTATATCCAAGAGATGAAAACAAAAAGAGTTTGTTACTTACTTACAAATATTTTCATAGTTTCTTAAATGAAATTTCCGTATTGTGTATCCAAGAGTAGACTTCAAGAAAGAAATTGTTACTTACTGAGAATTTCTTCATAATTTCTTGAATTAAATTTCTACATCGTATATCTAAATCGTTAAAACAATTAAGAGTTTGTTACTTACTTAGAATTTTGTCATAATTTCTTTAACGAAATGTCTTTTTTTTTATCCCGCAGGTGAATTCTAGAAAGAATTTGATACTCACTTACAATTTTTTAATAATTTCTTCAATGAAATTTGTGTATTGTGTATCCAAGGGGTGACTTCAAGAAAGAATTTGATACTTACTTATAATTTTTTCATAGTTTCTTAAATGAAGTTTCTGCATTGTGTATCCAAGAGGTGACTTCGGGAAAGAGTTTGTTACTTGCTTACAATTTTTTCATAATTTCTTAAATGAAATTTCCACATTG